>NW_019735577.1:0-7468 GCF_002891405.2 Cryptotermes secundus | reverse complement strand
GTTCACATGAGGCCTTCGTGGGGTGGGAAGTGATGGGCCCGGTCATACTAAGTCTTTGTGTGACCCTGGTTCTGCCACCACCATCTGGACTGTAGCCAAGGCCTTTGCCACATTCATCAGAAATGCTTTGTATTTCAATTTACAATCAGGGTTTAGATTTTTTTTTAGATTTTCTGCTGTCCCCGCAATGTTACTATGCACAATGTTATTACTCGCATTATCGTCGAAGCTACTGTCACTTTTACTGTCTGTGGCCACAATTCTTTGTTGTCCCCCGTCACTGTCGCTGTCTGCATGATGATTAATCCATTACTACGCGTCTCATCACACGGCAGATCAGCTATGTCATCGGAGGAGAATTTGTCCTTGATCCATTCTCCCCACTAGCTACTGGCTGATACACACAGCTTGAAGAAGGCAGAGCATTTTCCTTTATAGTCGGTTAAGTAAACAGCAAGGTCAAGTTACTGACTGCTAACTAAACATTCCAGAGTCTTATCACGCATCTGCAGGTGGTTGTGTGCAATGTAGGTGGCGCCAGAGCGATGTACAGTGTGTTCTAAAAGCCTGTTAACATGCGAACGGTCCGCCATGTTTAAAAGCGAAAAACCTTTTAAAGGGTGCGCGGTTCGCAAAGTGTTAACTATTTTCTTGTTCCTGTGAATTATATTTAGGTCAAGAAGGGAGCTAGTCTTAGTTACAAATCACATAAATTGAGTCTTATGGACATTTAATGACAATAAATTAGTAGTCAACCATCTATTTATATCTTGGAAAACTTTATTAATAGTATTTTCAAATTTTATCTGATTGGGATTGAGAGTTGTCTAAAATCACTCTTTGGTATCTGCCCTCTAGGTAAGATTTAATTAGTTTAAGTGATGTTCCTCTTATTCCATAATACTCCAGTTTTGTTAATAGAATGTTGTGATTAACACAGTCAAAGGCTTGATGCAAATCACAAAAAATAAATCGAACCATCATTTTATTGTTCAATGCCTTCAATATTTCATCAGTCAATCTATAGGAGGCCCTTTCTGTTGATGCACCAGGTCTGAAGCCAAACTGTTCAGTTGCTAAAATTTTATTAGCTTTGATATGTTGCAAAAGTCTATCATATATCATTTTTTTCAAATACTTTAAAAAATGAAGTTAATAAAGAGATTGGTCTATAATCAGTCGTGTTTTCATTATCACCCTTCTTAAATAATGGTTTTAATGCAGAATATTTTAAGCGAGTAAGGAAGATTCCTGATAGTATGGATTTATTACAAATATAATTTAGAGGAGAACTAATAAAGGGAGCACTAACCTTTAATATCTTTGTGGAGATTCCATCATAAACATGAGTTCTTTAGTCTTAGGGATTTGATACTTCTTTCAACTTCTTTAGTGGATGTGTTTTTAAATTTTATATTAGGGAATGAATTCTGAAATGATTTAGACATGTAGTATTTTGGGTCTTCATTATTATTAGAAACTTTTATGTTGTTATTTTTAAGGTCCTCAATAATTTCCCCAGCTGCTGACAGGAAATATTTGTTAAAAGCTTCAAGAGGATTTTGATATTTGCTAAATGTATGTCCCTTTACTATATTTGTTTCTTCTTTTATAATATTGCACATTGTTTTCACTTTTTTAGCAGAGTTAACAACCTGATTATTATACTATATATAAAATAAACACCATCTTAAGTGTAACAATTTTATTGTAGTTCTTTCTTCTTTCCCCTCACTACAATAAACTACAATAAAATTGTTACACTTAAGACGGTGTTTATTTTATATATATTGTGCAAGTGTAACAGGATGCTCAAATATAATATTGATTATTATACATTGACCTTGTAGCTTCTTTAATCAACCTTGCTAATATTTTACATTATTGCTTATAAATCCTTTTCATATTTATATCATTACTACCCCTACTAAGAAAATATATATATTTTTTATGATAACAGGAAATCCTTATGCCAGGTATTATCCAGTAATTTTTATTAACTCTCTTGGTTACTTTTTTGAGAGGAAAACTTGTGTAAGATATTCTTAGATAGTTATTCAGAGATATATTAAACAATGAATCTACATCCATGCTATCGTTGTTGCTAAAAATACTGTCCCAGGATTTATAACTTAATCTAATTTTAAATCTTCTATAGAATATTTATGAATGTTTCTAATTGGGATCTTGGGATCACTTTTTCCAGTTACAATACTTTCTCATGTATACTACATACCAAGATGGTAACATTCCCTTCAAGAACATACATCATACTATATCAGCAAATCAATTCCTTGCCTTCGAATACACGCATTCTACCACACTTACCAGCTGTCAAGGACTCCAATTAAACTAATTTATGTGGTGTGTTCAAGTTCTAAGGTCTCCCATTTCTCTTCTCACACAATAATCGTACAAAAAATTTGAAACTTCTGTCACTTTTCAACGTAATCTCCCTGCAGCTGTACACATTTTTCATAACGATGACGCCATGATTCCATGGCCGCTATGAACGCTTCTGTAGGAGTCTGTTTTGACCACTGGAAAATCGCTGATGCAATAGCGGCACGACTGGTGAATGTGCGACCATGGAGAATGTCTTTCATCGTTGGGAAACGCCAAAAATCGCTAGGAGCCAGATCAGGTGAGTAGGGACCATGAGAAACCACTTCAAGGTTGTTTCCATGAAGAAACTGCTGCATTGTGTATGCCCAATGCGCTGGTGCATTGTCCTGGTGAAAGAGCACACGTGCAGCCTTTTCTGGCCGTTTCTCTCGCAGTGCTGGAAGGAGATTGTTCTTCAAAACATCTTGATAGGATGCACCTGTCACCATAGTGCCCTTTGGAATGCAATGAGTAAGGATTACGCCATTGCTGTCCCAAAACATGGCCGCCATCATTTTTTCAGCACTGGTGCTTACCCGAAATTTTTTGGTGACGGTGAGTCTGTGTANGGGAAAAGCCAAAAATCGCTAGGAGCCAGATCAGGTGAGTAGGGACCATGAGAAACCACTTCAAGGTTGTTTCCATGAAGAAACTGCTGCATTGTGTATGCCCAATGCGCTGGTGCATTGTCCTGGTGAAAGAGCACACGTGCAGCCTTTTCTGGCCGTTTCTCTCGCAGTGCTGGAAGGAGATTGTTCTTCAAAACATCTTGATAGGATGCACCTGTCACCATAGTGCCCTTTGGAATGCAATGAGTAAGGATTACGCCATTGCTGTCCCAAAACATGGCCGCCATCATTTTTTCAGCACTGGTGCTTACCCGAAATTTTTTGGTGACGGTGAGTCTGTGTACTTCCATTGAGCTGACTGGCACTTCGTTTCAGGATTGAGAAACGGCATCCATGTCTCATCCATTGTCACAATTGATGAAAAGAAAGTCCCATTCATGCCTTCATCACGTGTCAACATCATCTAGCAAATTGCCATGCGTGCAGCCTTGTGGTCATCCGCCAGAATTCGTGACACCCACCTGGAGGACACTTTCCACATTTGCAGGTCTTCATGCAGGATTATGTACACAGATCCCATGGAAATGCCAACTTTGGAGGCGATGTTTTCCACACTCAATCGGCGATCCTCCAAAACAACTTTCTCAACTTGCTCAACCATGTTGTCAGACTGGCTGGTGCGAGGCCGAGATTGTTTTAGTTCATTGTCACATGACATTTAGCCTTCTTTGAACTGTTGCACCCACGAACGCTTTTTCACATTCATGACACCATCATCACATGTCTCACTCAACTGGCAATGAATTTCAATGGGTGTCACACCACCCAAGTGGAGAAAACGAATGATTACTCACTGTTCTTGTAATGAAAACTTCGCCATTTTAGGTATCAAAAACACTCGTCACTCTCACTGTCACCACTAGAGTTCTGTGTGCTGTACAGTGCTGCCATCTCTGGCACATTCACAAAGAGTGCACACATATTTTAAACTGAACCGCATGTGTCTATCTGCTCCCAGTCCTGAGGAAAAAATGAGAGACCTTAGAACTTGAATGCCCCTCGTACAAGATGGTTCTTGCCTTTATGATGTACACTGCACTACAAGAGTCAACCTCAGCTGCCTCCCAACAGATAAAGCACCAAAAATACTATTCCAAATGCCGACAGAAAACAAACTAATGTACAAGTTCAAATTTAGCTTGGATTGGCAAAGATGGCATGTGTAATACAAGGGTGTGAAGTGCCAGTTATGCAGAAAATTCAGAATACATAGTAGATACATATGATGGAGAATATTTATATTTGGAAAATTATTTTCATTTTTATATTCATGTCTTTATGAAATTAAATTGGATCTGACCTGATTCATTATTATTTTAACTACATTTTATACATGTCATTTATCAAATTTGTATTTACAACCAATATGTATTTGGCTGATTGTGTGTACATCAGCTGATGATTATAGTCAAAACATGTTAATTTTATGATTTAAAAGTGTAACTGTTGAATGCTCAGAGAAGTTGCTGTACTGTGGAAGTGAAACACATGAACCCACCTTTTGGCTCTTTGACAGAGAGTCTTCCCTCTTCACTATGCCATCTTTAGGAACAACATTTTGAGGCTGGAAAAGCCTTGACACATAGTTCACATTTCTGTGTGTTCCCTTGGCGATCTTCTTCATCAACATTACACTCCTCTCTTGTGCGGGCAACATGATCCTTGAACAGGCATACAGCTTAACAGTGGCTGGAACAAGAAAGTAATTTTTGTCTTAACAATTAAAGGAACCACAATGAACCCATATGGTCAAAGCTGTTAGAACTAAACAAATGCAAATACAGGCCTTTAGTTTTAACTAGTTTTAGTTTTAATATGCAAACAAGAGTAATTATTGATAATTATCCCCAGCAAAAACATAGTTTCTCCAAAAATTGTCATATCTGAACAAAAGAGACTTCTCAAATATACAGATATCAGTGGTTACATTAATTTATAATATTTCAGACATTTTGTGAATACATACAACCAAAAAGAAATAAAACATCTTAGAAATTAACACTCATTTAAAACATCTAAGAAATTAACAATCATTCAAGTAATTTTATTTCATGAATAACTTCTCTCAGATATGTTTATGTTGTTTGCTAGCATATAACCATAACTGGGTGGTGACTGAAATCATAAGTTCATAACAGGACGCAACATGCATAAATAAAATTGCCCAACTCAAATTATAAAACATGGAGGTCCTCGTGGTTCAATAAATGTTCCTTTGCTTTTTCTCATATATATATATAATTTCAATGATCTGACAACAACCATCAATTTTCAATTCAAACCCATACTCTTTCCTGATGATATTATTATATCATATCCAGGAATTGACTGTTTTCAAATGGCATGAATGATAGCTTTCCTTGCTTAAACATGTGGTTTAAAGCAAATAAACTTATATTAGATATTGACAAAAAAAGTGAAATTCTGTACTAACAGCAAAACATTATTAATCTAAATACAGGCTATGATAATAAAACAATTGAAGAAGTAGAAATAAGTAAACTCTTTGGCCCTCAAACTGATGGTAAAACAAATGTTAGTGCAAGTTTACGGAGCTAATGCTATGAAGAAAACAGCAGTTTACAAGTGAGTGACATGTTCTTCTGAGGGAAGAGACAGTGTTACTGACGAAGAGAGATCAGGATGGCCAGCATTGAGCAGAACTGAAGAAAACACTATAAATTTTGTTGAATTATGCGTGAAAATCATCAGCTGACTGTCAGGAGCATAGCAGAGAAAGTGAACACTGATGGAAAAACAGGTAGGAAAATCTTACCTGAAGACCTTGACATGAGGAAGGTGTGCACAAAAATGATTTTAAAGGAGCTCATCAAAGAACACTGCCTGTGAAGGAGTTTTTAGCTAGTAAACAAATCAATGTGCTGGAACACCTCCCTATTCACTGGATCTAGCCCCCAGTGACTTTTTTCTGCTCCCAAAGATAAAGGAAATATTGAAAGGAAGGAATTTTTATGACACTGATGACATCACCAGAAACTATTGTCTTCTCGTCTGTTGTCCAAAAACTAATTTTGCCTGTGGTTCTGTATGGGTGTGAAACTTGGTCTCTGACATTAAGGGAGGAACAGAGACTAAGGGTGTTTGAGAACAGGGTGCTGAGGAGAATATCTGGACTGAAGAGAGATGAAGTGACAGGAGGTTGGAGAAAACTGCATGAGGAGCTTCATAACTTGTACTCTTCTCCAAGTATAATTAGAATGATCAAGACAAGGGCGATGAGGTGGGCAGGTCATGTAGCACGAATGGGGGAGACGAGGAATGCGTATAGGATATTGGTGGGAAAGCCAGAAGGAAAGAGACCACAGAGAAGACCAAGGCATAGATGGGTGGACAATATTAGAATGGATCTTAGATATAGGATGGGACGGTATGGATTGGATAGATCTGGCTCAGGATAAGGACCAGTTGAGGGCTTGTGAACATGGTGATGAACCTTCGGGTTCCATAAAATGCTGGGATAGCCTGGGGGGATGACATCAGCAGTAATACAATGACAGCTCTGAAGGCCATTCCACAAAACCAGTTCTAAAATTGTT
The DNA here is from genome assembly GCF_002891405.2 of Cryptotermes secundus. Classification (NCBI taxonomy): domain Eukaryota; kingdom Metazoa; phylum Arthropoda; class Insecta; order Blattodea; family Kalotermitidae; genus Cryptotermes; species Cryptotermes secundus. Next base: position 897 of record NW_019735577.1, on the reverse strand, counting down.
TTGAAGGGAGGACTAGGTGCTGGCACCACTGCATAGCTTCCAAGGGGAGTTCTCTCAAGGCGACCATAGTGATATTCAGCAGTGAGATATGTAGCACTTTTACCGCCACGAGTTTGCAAACTTTATTGACAGACAATATATTACCCCCAACCAAGTTCACCACGCTCTGCTATAAGGACAGTCACATTACTCATAACAGAAGCTTTAAAATTCCTGTACTTCACCTGCTTCCATTCCATATGTCAAATGGAATAATTTTGAGGGAAAATTCAACAAACAGCAAAAAAAGTGTTGTTTGTAAAAAAAATCATTAGAACAATAGCAGGAGTTAAAAGAACTGTCTGTTGCAGGGAAGTATTTAAGAAATTTCACATTATTCTCCTGGCTAGCAAATTCTTACTCTCATTATTGTTACTTGTTGCAGACAACATGAAAAAATGTTAAACAATTCATATATAAAGATTTAATCTCCACGTGACAATCACTAACCTCAATAAATACCAGAAGAGAGTTTTATGTACTGTAATTAAGTTATTGCATAATCTTCCTCCTACTAACGAAAGCTTAAATCATGCTATATTACTGTTTAAGCCAGCATTAAATAAGTTTCTTGTTCTTCACTCCCACTGAGTAGAACGTTTTCCCTTAATAAAAAATTCACAACCACAAATACATACAAGTAATAATGGAGTGGTTCTTTCGTATAATTATTTTGAAGTAACTTTGTATTATAACAGATATATGTAAATATATCCCTTGCTCCTAAAACTTTTCATTTGTATTGGGAAACTGGTAGGGTATAGCAACTGCCTATAGGCTAAACGGCTGAGAGATAGGAGCTCAATATAATTATATGAAAATGGTTGAGACAGAAACTGGATTGACAATAAAAGCTGT
>NW_019735576.1:0-6171 GCF_002891405.2 Cryptotermes secundus | reverse complement strand
CCTACCTTGCCACATTAACTTCCACCAAATCAAAAGGATAAGGCGGAACAGAGTTTGGGCCCTTCCGGAGTGGACGTGGTTAGGGAGGACCTTTCACTAGCTCCACTGTATTTTATTTATATTATATCAGCAATAAACGCAAATGTATTATGTGTAAACTGAGACGGGCAGTAATGGCCTACCCGGCCCATTAGGATCCCCCAACCCCGTAGCAACCAATTCGTAACATGCTTTGCTAGCTTGATTCATTTCCGTTGCTATCTTGCTAGATACGCGTTGCTAGCTTTCCAGCTTTGGGTTGTTATCTTGCCAGCTTTGCGTTGCTAGCTTCCCAGCTTTGCGCTCCTAGATTGCTAGATTCGCGTGGCTAACTTGCTAACTTTGCTCTGCTACCTTGCTAGCTTTCCTTTGCTAGCTTGCTAGCTTTGCGTTGCTAGCTTGCTAGCTTTGGTTGCTAGCTTGCTAAATTGCTAGTTTTGGGTTGCTATCTTGCTAGCTTTGGGTTGCAAGCTTGCTAGCTTTCCGTTGCTAGCTTGCTAGCTTTCCGTTGCTAGCTTGCTATCATGCTAGATTTGCGTTGCTACCTTGCCAGCTTTGCGTTGCAAGCTAGCTAAATTTCCGTTCCTAGCTTGATAGATGGCTATATATGCGTTGCTACCTTAATAGCTTTACGTTGTTAGCTAGACAGTTTTGCGTTTCTAGCTTGGCAGTTTTTCGTTGTTATTTTGTCCGCTTTGCGTTGCTAGCTTGCTTGTCTCTTTGTGTCCTGCTAGCTTTCTAAGATATGCGTTGCTAGCTTGCTAGCTTTGCTTTGCTAGCTTGCTAGTTTTGCGTTGCTAGCTTCCTAGCTTTGCTTCGCTAGCTTGCCAAATTTACGTTGCTAGCATGCTAGCATGCCAACTTTCCGTTGCTAGCATGCTAGCATGTTAGATTTGCGTTGTTACCTTGCTAGATTTGCGTTGCAAGCTAGCTAATTTTCCGTTGCTAGCTTGCTAGATAGCTAGATATGCGTTGCTAACTTGCTAGCTTTGCGTTGCTAGCTTGTCAGCTTTGCGTTGCTAGCTAGACAGTTTTGCGTTTCTAGCTTGCTAGCGTTGCGTTGCTATCTTGTCATCTTTGCGTTGCTAGCTTGTTGTTTCCGTTGCTGGCTTGCTAGCTTTCTAGATATGCGTTGCTATCTTGCTAGCTCTACTTTGCTAGCTTGCTAGCTTTGCGTTGCAAACTTCCTAGCATTGCGTTGCTAGCTTGCAATCTTTGAGTTGCCAGCTTTCCAGGTTTGCGTTGCTAGCTTACCAGCTTTGCGTTTCTAGCTTGCCAGCTTTGCGTTGCTAGCTTGCCAGCTTTGAGTTGCTAGCTTGCCAGCTTTGATTTTCTAGCTTGCTAGCTTGCAGTTTTTAGCTTGCTAGATTGCTAGATATTCGTTGCTACCTTGCTAGTTTGCGTTGCTAGCTTGCTAGATTGCGTTGCTAGCTTCCTAGCTTTACGTTGTTGCTTGCAGCCTTTAGTTGTTAGCTTGCTAGCTTTGCGTAGTTTGCTTGCTTACTTTGAGTTTTTGCATGCTAGATTTCGTTGGTTGCTTCTTAACATTGCGTTGTTTAATTGCTAATTTGGCGTTGATAGCTTCGTAGATTTGCGTTGCTACCTTGCTAGCTTGGCTTTGGTAACTTGCTACCTTTGAGTTGCTGAGCTTGCTAGATTGCTAGATTTTCATTTCTAGCTTGATATCTTTGAGTTGCAATATTGCTTGCTTTGCGTTGCTAGATTGCTAGCTTTTGGTTGCTAGCTTGGTAGTTTGTGTTTGCTAGCTTGCTAGCTTTGCGTTGCTAGATTGCTAGTTTTGCGTTGCTAGCTTGGTAGCTTTGCGTTGCTAGCTTGCATGTATTGAGACCTAGCTTGCTAGTTTTTTGTTGCTAGCTGGCAATCTTTGCGTTGCTAGCTTGCTAGATTTCGTTNTTCCGTTTTTAGCATGATAGCTTGTTAATTATGCGTTGCTAGCTTGCTATCTTTGCGTTGCTAGCTTGCTAGCTTTGCGTTGCTAGCTTTGCTTTGCTAGCTTGCTAGATTGGTAGATATGCGTTGGTAGCTTGCCAGATTTGCGTAGCTAGCTTGCCAGTTTGCCTTGCTAGCATGCCAGCTTTGCGTTTCTAGCTTGCTAGATTTGCAAGGCTAGCTTGTAGGTATGCGTTGCTCCCTTCCTAGCTTTGCGTTGAATGCTTGCTTGCAAGATTTGCATTTCTTGCTTCCTAGCTTTGCGTTGTTAGCTTGCTAGCTTGGCGTTGCTAGCTTGCTAATTTTGCGTTGCTAGCTTGCTATGTTTACGTTGCTAGCTTCCTAGATTGCTAGATTTGTGTTGTTACCTTGCTAGCTTTCGTTGCTATCTTGCTGGCTTTGCGTTGCTAGCTTGCTAGCTTTGTTTTCCTAGCTTGCTAGCTTTGCGTTGCTAGCTTGCTATATTTGCGTTGTTAGCTTGCTATCTTTGCGTTGCTAGCTTGCTAGATATGCGTAGTTAGTTTGCAAAATTTGTGTTGCTAGCTTGCCAGCTTTGCGTTGCTAGCTTGGTAGATTTGCGTTGATCGCTTGCATGCACTGCGAACTAGCTTGCTAGCTTTGCGTTGCTAGATTGCTATCTTTGCGTTGCTAGCTTTCTTGCTTCCAGTTGCTATGTTGCTAGCTTTGCCTTGCTAGCTTGATAGATTTGCTTTGCTATCTTACTAGATTTGCGTTGCTTGCTTGCTTCCTTTGCGATTCTTGCTTTGCGTTGCTAGCTTGTTAACATTGCGTTGCTAGCTTGCTAATTTGAGATGTTAGAGTCTGAGCTTTGCGTTCCTAGCTTGCTAGTTTGCGTTGCTAGCTTGCTAGCTTCACACTGCTATCTTGCTAGATTGCCGTTGATAGCTTGTAGCTTTGCGTCTCTATCTTGCTTGCTTTACGTTGCTCGCTTGCTAGCTCTGTGTTGCTATCATGCTAGATTGCTAGATTTGCGTAGCTAGCTAGATAGCTTTGGGTTGCTATCTTACAGGATATGCGTTGCTAGCTTGCTAGCTTTGGGTTGCTAGCTAGACAGTTTTGCTTTTCTAGCTTGCCAGGTTTGCGTTGCTTGCATGCCAGCATTGCGTTTCTAGCTTGCCAGCTTTGCGTTGCTAGATTGCTAGCTTTCCGTTTTTAGCATGATAGCTTGTTAATTATGCGTTGCTAGCTTGCTAGCTTTGCGTTGCTAGCTTGCTAGCTTTGCGTTGCTAGCTTCCTAGATTTGCGTTGCAACTAGCAGCTTTGCGTTGCAAGCTTTCCAGCTTTGCGTTGCTAGCTTGCCAGTTTGCGTTGTCTGCTTGCCATCTTTGCGTTGCTATCTTGCTAGATTTGCTTGGATATCTTGCTAGCTTTGCGTTGCTACCTTGCTAGCTTTCCGTTGCCAGCTTACAAGTTTAAGTTGCTAGTTTGCTAGCTTGCGTAGCTTGCTTGCTTCTTTGCGTTTTTCCTTGCTAGATTTCGTTGCTAGCTCCTAGCATTGTGTTGCAAAATTGCTATCTTTGTGTTGCTAGCTTCGTTGCTTTGCGGTTCTACCTTGCTAGCTTGGCTTTGAGAGCTTGCTAGCTTTGCGTTGCTAGCTTGCTAGATTTGTTTGCTGAACTTGTAAGATTGCTAGATTTGTGTTGCAAGCTTGATAGCTTTTTGTTTCTCTCTTGCTCGCTTTGAGTTGCTAGCTTGGCAGGTTTGCGTTGCTAGCTTGGTAGCTTTCCGTTGCTAGCTTGCTAGCTTTGCGTTTGCTAGCTTGCTAGCTTTGTGTTGCTAGGTTGTTTACTTTGCCTTGCTAGCTTGCAAGCAATGCGATCTATCTTCTTAGTTTGCGTTGCTATCTTGCTATCTTTGCTTTATAGCTTCCTAGGTTTGCGTTGCTAGCTTGCTAGCTTTCCGTTGCTAGTTTGCAAACTTTCCGTTGCTACCTTGCTAGCATGCTAGATTTTCGTTGTTACCTTGCTAGCTTTTCGTTTCTAGCTTTCATGCTTTCCGTTGCTAGCTTGCTAGCTTGCTAGATATTCGTTGCTAGCTTGCTAGCTATGCGTTGCTAGCCTGCTAGCTTTGCGTGGCTAGCTTGCTAGATTGCTATATTTTCGTTGATATCTTGCTAAATTTCCTTGCTATCTTGCTGGCTTTTCGTTGCTAGCTTGCTAGCTTTTCGTTGCAATCTTGGTAGAATTGCGTTGCTAGCTTGCAAGATTTTTCGTTGATAGCTTGCTAGATTTGCGTTGGTAGCTATTTAGCTTTGCGTTTCTATCTTGCTATCTTTGCGATCTAGTTCGCTAGCTTTGAGTTTCTAGCTTGCTATCCTTGCGTTGCTAGCTTGCTAGCTTTGCGTTGCTCGCTTGCTGTCTTTGCGTTGCTAGCTTGCTATATATTCGTTGCTATCTTGCCAGGCTTGGGTTGCAAGCTTGCCAGCTTTTCTTTCTATCTTGCCTGCTTTCCGTTCCTAGTTTGCTAGCTTGCTAGCTTTGCATTGCAAGATTGCTATCTTTGCGTTGCTAGCTTGCCATGTTTGCGTTGCTAGCTTGCCAGATTTGCGTTCCAAACTTGCCAGTTTGCGATGTCAGCTTGCTATCTTTGTGATGATATCTTGCTAGATTTGCGTGGCTAAGTTGCTATATTTGCGTTGTTACCTTGCTAGCTTTTCGTTGCTAGCTTGCTAGCTTTGAGATTCTAGCTTGCTAGTTTTGCGTAGCTTGCTTGCTTGCTTTGCGTTTCTTGCTTGTTAGATTTCCTTGGTAGCTTCCTTGCTTTCCGTTGCTAAATTGCTAACTTTGCGTTGCTAGCTTCGAAGTTTGCGCTGCTACCTTGCTTGCTTGGCTTTGGTAGCTTGCTAGCTTTGCGTGGTTAGCTTGCTAGCTTTGCGTTGCTTAGCTTGTTAGAATGCTAGATTTGTGTTGCTAGCTTTATAGTTTTGCGTTTCTATCTTGCAGGCTTTGCGTTGCAAGCTTGCTAGTTTTGCGTTGCTATCTTGCAGGCTTTTCGTTGCAAACTTGCTAGTTTTGCGTTGCTAGCTTGCTAGTTTTTCGTAGCTAGCTTGGTAGATTAGCGATGCTAGATTTCCAGCACTGCGATCAAGCTTGCTAGCTATGCGTTGCTATCTTGCTATCTTTGAGTTGCTAGATTGCTAGCTTTGCGTTGCTAGCTTGCCAGCTTTGCGTTGCTAGCTTGCTAGCTTTGCGTTGCTTAGCTTGTTAGAATGCTAGATTTGTGTTGCTAGCTTTATAGTTTTGCGTTTCTATCTTGCAGGCTTTGCGTTGCAAGCTTGCTAGTTTTGCGTTGGTAGCTTGCCAGCTTTGCGTTGCTAGCTTGCAAGTTTTCGTTGATAGCATGCCAGCTTTTCGTTTCTAGCTTGGCTAGATTTGCGTGGCAAACTAGTTAGTTTGCTTTGCTAAATTGCTAGTTTCCTTTACTAGCTTGCTAGTTTTGACTTGCTAGCTTGCCAGCTTTGCGATGCATGCTTGCTTGCTTGCTTTGCGTTTCTTGCTTCCTAGTTGTGCGTTGCTATCTTGCTAGTTTGGCGTTGCAAGCTTGCTAGCTTTGCGTTGCTAGTTTGATAGCTTTGCGTTGCTTACTTTCTAAATTGCTAGATTTCCGTTGTTAGCTTGCTAGCTTTCTTTGCTCTCTTGCTGTTATTGCGTATCTCGCTTTCTAGCTTTTCGTTTCTAGCTTATTTTCTTTGCGTTGCTAGTTTGGGGGCTTTGCGTTGCTAGCTTGCTAGGTTTGCGTTTCTAGCTTTCTATTTTTGCGTTGCTAGCTGGTTAGTTATGCGTTGCTAACTTGCCAGCTTTGCGTTGCTACCTTCCCAGCTTTGCTTTGCTAGCTTGATAGCTTTGCGTAACTAGCTTTCTAGCTTATCGTTGCTAGCTTCCTAGCTTTTCATTGATAGCTTATTATCTTTGCGTTGCTAGTTTGTTAGCTTTGCGTCGCTAGCTTGCTAGCTATGCGATCCTAGCTATCTAGTTTTTCGTTGCTACCTTGGTAGATTTGCTTTGCTAGCATGATAGTTTTGCGTTGCTAGCTTACTAGATTTGCAATGCTAGTTTGCTAGTTTGCATTGCTAGCTTGCTAGCTTTGCGTTGCAACTTCCTAGTTTGCGTTGCTAGTTTGCAGCTTTGCGTTGCTAGCTTGCCAGATTTGCGTTGCTAGCTT
>NW_019735575.1:15132-23621 GCF_002891405.2 Cryptotermes secundus | reverse complement strand
TTGCGTTGCTAGCTTGCTAGCATTGTGTTGCTAACTTGCTAGCTTCCGGTGCTAGCTTGCTAGCTTTGCGTTGCAAGGTTGCAATCTTTGCTTTGCTAGCTTGCTAGATTTGCGATGCTTGCTTCCTTGCTTTGCGTTTTTCGTTGCTATTTTGGCGTTGCTAGCTTGCTAGGTTATGCGTTGCTAGCTTGCTATCTTGCTAGATATGCGTTGCTAACTTGCTAGCTTTGCGTTGCTAGCTTGCCAGCTTTGCGTTGCTAGCTAACCAGTTTTGGGTTTCAAGCTTGCCAATTTTGCGTTGCTATCTTGCCAGTTTTGCGTTGCTAGCTTGCTAGTTTGCGTTGCTAGCTTTCCATCTTTGCGTTGCTAGTTTGCAAGCTTCGCGTTGCTAGCATGCAAGCTATCATTGTCTGACTTGCTAGCTTAATAGATTTGCGTTGTTACATTGCTAGCTTTGCGTTGCAAGCTTGCGAGCTTTGCGTTGCTAGCTTGAGATCTTTGCGTTGCTAGCTTGCTAGCTTTGCGTTGCTAGCTTGCTAGCTTTGCGTTGCTAGCTTGCTAGCTTTGCGTTGCTAGCTTGCTAGTTTGCGTTGCTAGCTTTCCAGCTTTGCGTTGCTAGTTTGCAAGCTTCGCGTTGCTAGCATGCAAGCTATCATTGTCTGACTTGCTAGCTTAATAGATTTGCGTTGTTACATTGCTAGCTTTGCGTTGCAAGCTTGCGAGCTTTGCGTTGCTAGCTTGCCAGATTTTGCGTTGCAAGCTTGCCAGCTTTGCGTTGTTAGGTAGTCAGCATTTCGTTTCTAGCTCCCGGGTGTGCGTTGCTATCTTGCAAGCTTTGCGTTGCTCGCTTGCTAGCTATGCCTTGCTAGCTTGCTAGACGGCTAGATTTTCTTTGCTAGGGTGCTAGCTTTGCGTTTCTAGCTTGTTAGCTTTGTGTTGCAATCTTGCCAGGTTAACGTTGCTATCTTGATATATTTGCATTGTTCGCTTGCTGGCATGCTAGATTTGCGTTGCTAGCTTTCTAGTTTTGCGTTGCTAGCTTGCTATCATTATGTTTCTAGCTTCTAGCTTTCCGTTGCTAACTTGCTATATATGAGTTGCTAGTTCGCTACTTTTGCGTTGTTTGCTTGCTAGATTTGTGTTGCTAGCTTACTAGCTTCCGTTGCTAGCTTGATAGATATGCTTTACTAGCTTGGTAGCCTTGCGTTGCTAGTCTGCAAGATTTGCGCTGCTTGCTTCCTTGCTTTGCGTTTCTTGCTTGCTTGCTTTTTGTTGCTAGCTTGCTAGCTTTGCGTTGCTAGCTTGCTAGCTTTGCGATTTAGCTTGCTAGCTTTGCGTTGCTAGCTAACTATCTTTGAGTTGCTAGCTTGATAGCTTTGCGTTGTTAGCTTGCAAGCTTTGCTTTGCTAGCCTGCAATCTTAACGTTCCTAGCATGCTAGCTTTCGTTGCTAGGTTTCTAGCTTGGCGTTGCTAGTTTGCTAGCTTTGCGTTGCTAGCTTGCTAGATTCTCGTTGCTATCTTGCTAACTTTGCGTTGTTTGCTTGCTTTGCGTTTCTTGCTTGCTAGCTTTGCTTTTCTAGCTTGCTAACCTTGCGGTGCTAGCTTGGTAGCATTGCGTTGATAGCTAGCTAGCTTTGCGTTGCTAGCTTGTTAGCTATGCCTTGCTAGCTTGCTAGCTTGGCGTTGCTAGCTTGCAGGATTTTTGTTGATAGCTTGCTAGATTTGCGTTCCTAGCTTGCCATTTTTGCGTTGCTACCTTAATAGATTTGCCTTGCTAGCTTGCTATCTTTGCGTTGCTAGCTTGCTAGATTTGCGTTGCTAGCTTGCTAGATTTGCGTTGCTAACTTCATAGTTTTGTGTCTCAATCTTGCTAGCTTTGCTTTGCTATCTTGCTAGATTTACCTTGTTAGGTTGCTAGCTTTCCGTTCCTAGCTTGCTAGCTTTGTGTTGCCAGCTTGTCAGCATTGCGTTGCTAGCATGATATCTTTGCTTTGCTAGCTTGACGGCATGCTAGATTTGCGTTCCTAGGTTGCTAGTTTGCGTTGCTAGCTTTCTAGCATTGTGTTGCTAGCTTGATAGCTATCCGTTGCTAGCTTGCTTTCTTTGTGTTGGTAGTTAGATAGCTTTGCGTTGTTTGCTTCTTTGCATTTCGATTCTTGCTTGCTACACTTCGTTGCTAGCTTCCTAGTTTGCATTGCTGCATTGCTAGCTTTGCGTTGCTAGATTGCTAGCTTTCCGTTTCTAGCTTGCTAGCTTGATATCTTGCTAGCTTTGCGTTGCTAGCTTGCCAGATTTTGCGTTGCTAGCTACCTGGCATGCTAGATTTGCCTTACTAGCTTGCTAGTTTGTGTTGCTAGCTTGCTGGCTTCCGGTGCTAGATTGCTAGGTTTGAGTTGCTAGCTTGCTAAATTGCATGATTTGCGTTCTTAGTTTGCTATTTTTGCGTTTCTATCTTACTGATTTGCGTTGCTAGCTTCTAGGTGTTCGTTGCTAGCTTGCTAGTTTTGAGTTGCTAGTTTTCTAGCTTTGCGTTGCTATCTTCCTAGCTCTGCGTTGCTAGCTTTCTAGTTTTGCGTTGCTATTTTGCTAGATTTGCTTTGCTATGTTGCTAGCTTTGCTTTTCTAGCTTGCAAGCTTTGTGATGCTAGCTTGCCAGCTTTGGGTTGCTAGCTTGATATCTTTGCGTTGCTAGCTAGCTGGCTTGCTAAATTTGCGTTGCTAGCTTTATATCTTTGCGTTGCTAGCTTGCTGGCATGCTAAATTTGCGTTGATAGCATGCTAGCTTTGTGTTGCTATCTTGCTAGATTTTTGTTGCTACCTTGCTAGCTTTCCGTTGCTAGCTTGCTCTCTTTTAGTAGCTGGTTCGCAAACTTTGCTTTCTTTTCTTGCTTGCATTGCGTTTTATTGCTTGCTAGTTTCGTTGCTAGCTTCCTAGCTTTGCGTTGCTAGGTTGCTCCTTTTGCTTCGATAGATTCCTAGCTTTCCGTTGCTAGTTTGCTATGGTGTTAGATATGCGTTTTTAGCTTGCTATTTTTAAGTTCCTAGCTTGCCAGATTTTGCGTTGCTAGCTTGAAAGCTTAGCGTTGTTAGCTAGTCAGCTTTGCGTTACTATCTTGCTAGATTACCGTTGTTAGCTTGCCTGCTTTGCGTTGCTACCTTGATAGCTTTGTGTTTCTAGCTTGCTAGCTTTGAGTTGCTAGCTTGATACCTTTGCGTTGCTAGCTTGCTAGGTTTGCGTTGTTCTCTTGATAGATTTGCGTATCATTCTTGCTTGCTGGCTTTGCGTATCTTGCTTGCCAGCTTTGCGTTCCTAACTTGATAACTTTGCGGTTGCTAGCTTGCTAGCTTTGCGTTGCCAGCTTGCTAGCTTTGCGATCTAGCTTGCTAAATTTGCGTTGCTAGCTTGCTATCTTTGCGTTGCTAATTTGTAGCTTTTCGTTGCTAACTTCCAAACTTTGCGTTGTTAGCTTGCTATTTTTGGGTTGCTAGCTTTGTAGTTTGCTAGACTTGCGTTGCTAGCTTGCTTGATTTTCGTTGACACCTTGCAAATTTTGCGTTGCTAGCTGATAGCATTGAGTTTCTAGCTTGCTAACTTGCAAGATTTGCGTTGCTAGATTTGTAGCTTACTAGATATGCTTTGCTAGCTTTCTAGCTTGCCAGCTTTGCGTTGCTAGCTTCTAAGGTATGCGTTGCTATCTTGCTAGTTTTGCGTTTCTTGCTTGCTTTTTTTTGCGTTTCTTAATTGCTAGCTTTGCGTTTCTAGCTTGATAGCTTTGTTTGCTAGCTAGGTAGCTTTGAGTAAATATCTTGCTAGCTTTCCGTCGCTAGCTTACTAGCTTTGCCTTGCTAGCTTGGCGTTGCTACCTTGCTAGGATTACGTTGCTAGCCTGCTAAGTTTGCGTTCTTATTTTGCAAGATATTCGTTGCTAGCTTGCTAGCTTTGCGTTTCTAGCTTGCTAGCTTTTGCGATTTAGCTTGCTAGCTTTGCGTTGCTAGCTTGCTCTCTTTGCGTTCCTAGCTTGATAACTTTGCGTTGGTAGCTTGCCAGCTTTGCGTTGCTAGCCTGCTACATTTGCGTTCCTAGCATGCTAGCTTTGCGTTGCTAGCATGCTAGTTTTGCGTTGCTAGCATGCTAGCTTTGCGTTTCTAGTTTGCTAGCTTTGCGTTCTAGTTTGCTAGGTTCCCCTTGCAAGCTTCCTAGCTTCTCGTTGCTGTCTTGCTAATTTTGCCATGTTTGCTTGTTTGGCGTTTCTTGCTTTCTAGCTTTGTGTTGCTAGCTTGCTAGCTTTGCGTTGCTAGCTTGGTAGCTTTGCGTTGATAGCTTGCTAGCTTTGCGTTGAAAGCTTGTTAACTTTGCATTGCTAGCTTGCTAGTTTGTCGTTGCAAGCTTGCAGGATTTGTGTAGCTAGATTTCTTGCTTTGCGTTGTTCGCTTACTAGATCTGCTTTGCTCGCTTACTACATCTGCGTTGTAGCTTGCTAGATTGCTAAATTTGCGTTCCTAGCTTGCTAGCTTTGCGTTGATATCTTACTAGATTTGCGTTGCTAGCTTGCTAGGTTTGCGTTGCTAGCTTGCTAGTTTTGCGTTGCTATCTTGTTAGATTTGCGTTGCTAGGTTGCTAGCTTTGCGTCTCTAGCTTGCTAGCTTTGTGTTGCTAGCTTGCCAGATTTGCTTTGCTAGCTAGATATCTTTGCGTTGCTAGCTAGCTGGCATGCTTGATTTGCGTTGCTAGTTTTCTAGATTTGCGTTGCAAGCTTGCTATCAGTGTTTTGCTAGCTTGCTAGCTTCCGGTGCTAGCTTGCTATCTTTGCGTTGCTAGCTTGCTATCTTTGCTTTGCTAGCTTGCTACCTTTGCGAAGTTTGCTTCCATACTTTGCGTTTCTTCCTTGCTAGCTTTGCGTTGCTAGCTTGCTAGATTTGCGTTGCTAGCTTGCTATCTGGCCTGATATGAGTTGCTAGCTTGCTAGATTTGCGTTGCTACCTTGCCAGCCTTGCGTTGCTAGCTAACCAGCTTTGGGTTTCTAGATTGCCAATTTTGCATTGATAGCTTGCCAAATTTGCTTTGCTAGCTTCCTAGCTTTGCGTTGCTAGTTTGCAAGCTTCGTTTTGTTAGCATGCAAGCTATCAATTGCTTACTTGCTAGCTTTGTATATTTTCGTTGCTAGCTTGCTAGCTTTGCGTTGCAAGCTTGCCAGCTTTGCGTTGCAAGCTTGCCAGCTTTGCGTTGCTAGTTTGAGAGCTTTGCGTTGCTAGCTTGCCAGCTTTGCTTTGTTAGCTTGCCAGCTTTGCGCTTCTAGCTTGCAAGATTTGCGTGGCTACCTTGCTAGCTTTCCGTCGCTAGTAGCTAGCTTTGATTTGCTAGTTCGGTAGCTATGCGTTGTTTGCTTGCTTGCATTTCGTATCTTGCTTGCTAGCTTTCGTTGCTAGCATCCAAGCTTTGCGTTGCTAGCTTGCAGGATTTGCATTGTTAGCTTGCTAGGTTTGCTTTCTCGCTTTCTACCTCTGAGTTGCTAACTTGGTGGATTGCTACATATTCGTTCCAAGCTTGTTAGCTTTGCTTTGCTATCTTACTGGATTTGCGTTGCTAACTTGCTAGGTTTGCGTTGCTAGCTTGCTAGCTTTGCGTTGCAATCTTGCTAACTTTGCATTGCTAACGTCCAAAATTTGCGTTGCAAGCTTGCTAACTTTGCGTTGCTAGCTTGCTATCTTTGCGTTTGCTAGCTGGCTATATTTGCGTTGCTAGGTTCTGGCTGTGCGTTTCTATCTTGTTAGCTTTGTTTTGCTAGCTTGCCAGCTTTGCGTTGCTAGCATGTTATCTTTGCGTTGCTAGCTTGTTATCTTTGCGTTGCTAGCTTGCTAGCATGATTGATTTGCGCTGCTAGCGTGTTAGCTTTGCGTTGCTAGCATGCTAGAATTGTTTAGCTAACTTACTACCTTCCGTTGCTAATTTGCTAGATATATATTTCTAGCTTCCTAGTTTTGCGTTTCTAGCCTGCTAGATTTGCGCTGCTTGCTTTATGGCTTTGCGTTTCTTGCTTGCTAGCATGCCAGTTTTACTTTGATAAACTTCCCTGGTTTGCGTTGCTTTCTTGCGAGGTTTGTGTTGCTAACTTGCTAGCTTTGCGTTGCTAGCTTGCTGTATTTGCGTTGCTAGTTTCTGGTTTGTGTTTCTACTTTGTAAGCTTTGTGTTGCTAGCTTGCCAGCTTTGCGTTGCTGGCTTGCTATCTTTGCGTTGATTGCTTGTTAGCATGTTTAATTTGCGTTGCTAGCTTAATAGCTTTGCTTTGCTAGCTTGCCTGCTTTTCGTTGCTAGCTAAATTTTTTTTGCGTTTCTAGTTTCCCAGGTTTGCGTTGCTAGCTTGGCAGCTTTGAGTTGCTAGCTTCCAAGCTTTGCGTTACTAGCTTGCCAGCTTCGCGTTGCTAGCATGCTAGCTATCCGTTGCTAGCTTGCTAGCTTGATAGATATGCGTTGCTAGCTTGATAGCTTTGCGTTGCTAACTTGCCAGCTTTGCGTTGCTAACTTGCAATCTTTGCGTTGCTCGCTTGATAGCTTTGCGTTACTAGCTTGCTAGACGTCTAGATATGAGTTGCTATCTTGCTAGCTTTGCGTTGCTAGCTTACTAGCTTTTGTTGCTAGCTTGCTTGATTTCTGTTACTATTTTGCTAACTTTGCGTTGATAACTTCCTAGCTTTGCGTTGCTAGCTTGCTAGATGACTATGTTTGCGTCGTTAGCTTGCTAGCTTGCGTTCTAGCTTGCTATCTTTGCGTTGCTAGCTTGCTAACTTCGTGTTGCTAGGTTGCTAGCTATGCGTTGCTAGCTTGCTAGCTTTGCTTTTCTTTCTTGCTTGCTTGCTTACTTTGGTTTTCTTGTTAGCTAGCTTTCGTTACTAGCTTTCTAGCTTCGGGTTGATAGCTTGCTAGCATTGCGTGCTCTCTTGCTAGATTTGCGTTGTTACCTTGCTAGCTTTGCGTAGCTAGCTTCCTCGCTTTGCGTTGTTAGATTGCCAGCATTGCGTTGCTAGCTTGATATCTTTGCGTTGCTAGCTTGCTGGCATGCTAGATTGGCGTTGCTATCTTGCTAGCTTTGCGTTGCTATCTTGCTAGCATTGTGTTGCTACCTTGCTAGCTTTCCGTTGCTAGCTTGATCTCTTTGAGTTGCTGGTTCGCAAACTTTGCGTTCTTTGCTTGCTTGCATTGCGTTTTTTTGCTTGCTAGTTTCAGTTGCTAGCTTCCTAGCTTCGCGTTGCTAGATTGCTCGTTTCCTTCGCTAAATTCCTAGCTTTCCGTTGCTAGTTTGCTATGGTGATAAATATGAGTAGTTAGCTTGCTAGTTTTGCGTTCCTAGCTTGCCAGATTTTGCGTTGCTAGCTAGCCAGCTTAGCGTTGTTAGCTAGTCAGCTTTGCGTTACTATCTTGCTAGATTGCCGTTTTTACCTTGCCAGCTTTGCTTCGCTAGCTGGATATCTTTGTGTTTCTAGCTTGCTAGCTTTTTGTTGCTAGCATGGTACCTTTGCGTTGCAAGCTTTCTAGGTTTGCGTTTCCCTCTTGATAGATTTGCCTATTTTCCTTGCTTGCTGGCTTTGCGTATCTTGCTTGCTAGCTTTGCGTTCCTAACTTGATAACTTTGCGTTGCTAGCTTGCTAGCTTTGCGATCTAGCTTGCTAACTTTGCGTTGCTAGCTTGCTATCTTTGCGTTGCTAGCTTGTTTGCTTTGCGTTACTAACTTCCAAACTTTGCGTTGCTAGCTTGCTAGCTTAGCGTTGCTAGCTTCCTAGCTTGCTAGACTTGCGTTGCTAGCTTGCTAGATTTTCGTTGATACCTTGCTAACTTTGCGTTGCTAGCTTGATAACTTTGAGTTTCTTGCTTGCTAGCTTGCAAGATTTGCGTTGCTAGATTTGTAGCTTACTAGATTTGCATTGCTAGCTTGCTAGCTTTCCAGCTTTGCGCTGCTAGCTTGCTAGATTTGCGTTGCAACCTTGCTAGTTTTGCGTTGCTTGCTTGCTTGGTTTCTTCATTGCTAGCTTTGCGTTGCTATCTTGATAGCTTTTCTTTGCTAGCAAGGTAGCTTTGAGTTGATAGCTTGCTAGCTTTCCGACGCTAGCTTGCTAGCTTTGCCTTGCTAGCTTGGCGTTGCTACCTTGCTAGCTTTTTGTTGCTAGCCAGCTAACTTTGCGTTCTTATTTTGCAAGATTTTCGTTGCTAGCTTGCTAGCTATGCGTTTCTAGCTTTCTAGATTTTGCGATTTAGCTTGCTAGCTTTGCATTGCTAGCTTGCTATCTTTGCGTTGCTAGCTTGATAACTTTGCGTTGGTAGTTTGCCAGCTTTGCGTTGCTAGCCTCCTACCTTTGCGTTCCTAGCATGCAAGCTTTGCGTTGCTGGCATGCTAGCTTTGCGTTTCTAGTTTGCTAGCTTTGCGTTCTAGTTTGTTAGGTTCCCCTTGCAAGCTTCCTAGCTTCTCGTTGCTATCTTGCTAGTTTTGCCATGTT
>NW_019735575.1:0-14856 GCF_002891405.2 Cryptotermes secundus | reverse complement strand
TTGCGTCTCTAACTTGTAGCTTTGCGTTGCAAATTGCTAGCTTTGCGTTGCTAGCTTCCTAGGTTTGCGTTGCCTAGCTTCCTAGTTTGCGTTGCTACCTTGCTAAATTTGCGTTGCTTGCTTGCCAGTTTTGGGTTTCTAGCTTGCCTTCTTTGCGTTTCAAGTTTGACAGCTTTGCGTTGTTAGCTATCGAGCTATGCGTTTCTTGCTTGCCAGCTTTTCTTTGCGAGCTTACAAGCTTTGCGTTTCTAGTTTGCTAGCTTTCCGTTGCTAGCTTGCTTGATAAGCGTTGCTAGCTTGCTATCTTTGCGTAGTTATATTGCTAGCTTTGCGGTCCTAGCTTGCTAGCTTTGCGTTCCTACCATGCCAGCTTTTCTTTGCTTGCTTGACAGGTTTGCGTTGCTAGC
The DNA here is from genome assembly GCF_002891405.2 of Cryptotermes secundus. NCBI lineage: Eukaryota > Metazoa > Arthropoda > Insecta > Blattodea > Kalotermitidae > Cryptotermes > Cryptotermes secundus. The sequence goes on along the minus strand of NW_019735575.1, from coordinate 14,449 downwards.
TTGGTAGCTATGCGTTCCTATCTTCGTAGTTTTGCGTTGCTAGATTGGTAGCTTTGGGTTGCTAGCTTACTAGCTTTGCGTAGCAAACTTGCTAGCTTTGCCTTTATTGCTTGCTAGCTATGCGTTGCTAGCTTGCTAGATTTGCTTTGCTAGCTTGCCAGCTTTTTGTTGCTAGCTTGGTAGCCTTGCGTTGCTAGTTTGAAAGATTTGCCTTGCCAGCTTGATATGTTTGCGTTGCTACCTAAATTTCTCGGAGTTGGTTGCTTGCTAGATTTTCGTTGCTATCTAGATAGCTTTGCGATGCTAACTTGCTAGATTGCTAGATATGCGTTGCTAGCTTGAGAGCTTTGTGTTGCTATCCTGCTAGCTTTGTGTTGCTAGATTGCTATCTTTGGAATGCTAGCTTGCTATTTTTGCATTGCTAGCTTGCTAGCTTAACGTTGCTAGCAGGCTAGATTTGTGTTGCTAGCCTGACATCTTTGCGTTGCTATCTTGCCAGCTGTACTTTGCTAGCTTGCCAACTGTGCGTTTCTAGCTTGCCAGCTTTGCGTTGCTATCTTGCTTGCTTTGTGTTGCTAGCTTGCTATCTTTGCAATGCTAGCTTGCTATCTTTGCATTGCTATCTTGCTAGCTTAATTTTGCTAGCATGCTAGCTTTGTTTTGCTAGCCTGCCAGGTTTGCTTTGTTAGCCTGACATCTTTGCGTTGTTATCTTGCCAGCTATGCGTTGCTAGCTTGCCAACTTTCCGTTGCTAGCTTGCCAGCTTTGCGTTTTTAGCTTGCTAGATTTATATTGGTAGCTTGCTAGCTTTGCGTATCTAGCTTGCTAGTTTTGCGTGTCTAGCTTGCTAGCTTTGAGTTGCTAGCTTGCTAGCTTTGCTTTGCTAGCTTGTTGTTTGCTAGATTTTCGTTTCTAGCTTGCTAGATTTGCTTTGCTAACTTGCTAGCTTTGCGTTGATAGCTTGCTAAATTTCCGTTGGTTCCTTGCTAGCTTGGCGTTGTTAGCTTCTTTGTCTTGCGTTGCTAGCTTGCTTAATTTGCTTTGCTGTGTTGGTAGATTTGTAGAATTTCTTTGCTAGCTTTCTTGCTGTGCGTTGCCATCAGTCTATCTTTGCGTTATAAGCTTGTTAGCTTCTTGTTGCTAGCCTCTTTTGTCTTGCGTTGCTTATTGTCTACCTTTGTGTTTCTAGCTTGGTAGCTTTGCGTTGCAAGCTTGCTAGCTTTGCCAACTAGCTTGCTAGCTTTGCGTTGCTAGCTTGTTATCTTTGCGTCGCTAGCTTTCTAGCGTTGCGTTGCTAACTTGCTAGCTTTCTAGATTTGCGTTGCTAATTTTTAACTTTGAGCTGCTAGCTTGCCAGCTTTGCGTTGCTAACTTGCTAGCTTGCTAGATTTGCGTTGCTAGCTTTTAACTTTGAGTTGCTAGCTTGCCAGCTTTTCGTTGTTAACTTGCTAGCTTGCTAGATTTGCGTTGCTACTTTCCTAGATTTAGGTTGTTAGCTTGCGAGCTTTGCGTTGCTAGCTTGCCAGCTTTGCGTTATTAGCTTGCCTGCTTTGCTTTATTTGATTGCCAGCTTTGCTTTGTTAGCTCTCCAGCTATGCGTTGCTAGCTTTCCAGCATAGCGTTGCTAGCTTGCCAGATTAGCGTTGCTAGCTTGCCAGCTATGTGTTTCTAGCTTGCTAGCTTTCGGTTTCTAGCTTGAAAGCTTGCTAGATATGCGTTGCTAGAGTGCTAGCTCTGCGTTGCTAGATTGCTAGCTTTGCGTTGTTACCTTCGTATCTTTGCGTTGCTTGCTTGCTTTGCGTTTTTGCTTGCTAGATTTGCGTTGCTAACTTGCTAGCTTTGCGTTGCTAGCTTGGTAGCCTTGCGTTGATAGATTGGTAGCTTTGCGTTGCAGCTTTATAGGTTTGCGTTGCTAGCTTGCAATTTTGGCATTGCTAGCTAGCAAGCTTTGCGTTGCTTGCATGCCAGCTTTGCTTTGCTAGCTTACATGGTTTGCGATTCTAGATTGCCAGCTTTGCGTTGTTAGCTTTCCAGCTATGCGTTGATAGCTAGCCAGCTTTTCGTTACTAGCTTGCAAGCTTTTCGTTGCTAGCTTGCTAGCTTTCCGTTACTAGCTTACTATCTTGCTAGATAAGCGTTGCTAGCTTGCTAGTTTTGCGTTCAAGCTTGCTAGCTTTGGGTTGCTATCTTGCTATCATTGCGTTGCTAGCTTGCTACCATTGCGTTGCTAGCTTCCAAGCCTTGCGTTGCTACTTTGCTAGCTTGGCGTTGATAGATAGCTAGCTTTGATTTGCTAGCTTGATAGATTACTAAATTTGCTAACTTGCTAGCTTTGCGTTGAAAGCTTGCTTGCTTTGCGTTGTAATCTTGCTAGTTTTGCGTGATAGCTTGGTTGTTTTGCGTTGCTATCTTTATAGCTTTGCGTTGGTAGCTTGCTAGTTTTGCGTTCAAGCTTACTTGCCTTGCGTTGCTAGCTTGCTATTTTTTTTTCTAACTTGCTAGTTTGCGTTGCTAGCTTGCTAGCTCTCCGTTGCTAACTTGATAGATATGTGTTGCTAGCTTGCCATATTTGCGTTTCTAGCTTGGTAGCTTTCCGTTGCTAGCTTGAAAGCTTGCTACATATGCGTTGCTAGCTTGCCATGTTTGCGTTGCTAGCTTTGTAGCTTTCCGTTTCTAGCTTGAAAGCTTGCTACATATGCGTTGCTAGCTTGCTAGCTTTGTGATGATAGCTTGCTAGCTTTGCGTTGCTAACTTGCTAGCTTTGTGTTGCTAGCTTGGTAGCCTTGCGTTGATAGATTGCTAGCATTGCCTTGCCCGCTTTATAAGTTTGCGTTGCTACCTTGCACGTTTGGCATTGCCAGCTATCAAGCTTTTCTTTGCTAGCTTGCAAGCTTTTCTTTGCTTTCTTGTTAGATTTAGGTTGCTAGCTTTCTAACTTGCTAGATAAGCGTTGCTATGTTGTAGCATTGCGTTCAAATTTGCTAGCTTTGGGTTGCTTGCTTGCTGGCATTGCGTTGCTAGCTTCCTTGCCTTGCGTTGCTACCTTGCTAGCTTGGCGTTACTTGCTTGCTAGCTTTGATTTGCTAGCTTGATATATTGCTAGATTTACGTTGCTACCTTGGTAGTTTTTGCTGGCTTGATAGCTTTGCGTTGCTAGATTGGTAGCTTTGCTTTGCTAGCATGTTAGCTTTTCTTTGCTAACTTACTTGCTTTGCGTTGCAATCTTGCTAGTTTTGCTTAGCTACCTTGGTAGGTTTGCATTCCTATATTGGTAGCTTTGCGTAGCAATTTTGCTTATTTTGCGTCGCTAGCTATCTAGCTTTGCGTTACTATCTTACTAGTTTTCGTTGCTAGTTTGCTAGCTTTGCGTTGCTAGCTGGCTAGATTTGCGTTGCTATCTTCCTAGCTTTGCGTTGCTAGCTTGCTAGATTGCGTTCTTAGCTTGCAAGTTTTCGTTGCTAATTTGCTACCTATGATTTCCTAGCTTGCTAGCTTTGCTTTACTAACTTGCCATCTTTGCGTTGCTAAATAGCCAGGTTTGCGTTTCTAGCTTGCCAGCTTTGAGTTACAAGCTTGGTGGATTTTTGTGGCTATCTTGCTAGCTTTGCTGTGCTAGATTGCAAGATTTGCGTTGCTTGCTTGCTTGCTTGCTTACATTGCGTTTCTTGCTTGCTAGTTTTCGATGCTAGCTTGCTAGCTTTGCGTTGCTAGCGCTCTACATTTCTAGATTTGCGTTGCTAACTTGCTAGCTTTACTTTACTAACTTGCCATCTTTGCGTTGCAACTTGCCAGGTTTGCGTTTTTGCTTGGTAGGTTTCGGTGCTTGCTTTCCAGGTTTGCGTTGCTAGTTTGCCAGCTTTGCGTTGTTAGCTTGCCAGTTTGCGTTGCTAATTTGATAAATTTGCGTGGCTAGATTCCTTGCTTTGCATTTCTATCTTGCTAGCTTTCCGTTCCTATCTTGCTAGCTTTGTTTTGCTAGTTAGCATCTTTGCGTTGCATGCTTGCTTACTTTGCGTTTCTTGTTTGCTAGCTTTGTGTTGCTAGCATGCCTGCTTTGCGTTGCAATCTTGCCAGCTGTGCGTTCCTAGCTTGCCTGCTGTGCGTTGCTAGCTTTCCTGCTTTGCGTTGCTAATATGCCGGCTTTTCTTTGCTAATTTGCAAGTTTACGCTGGTAGGTTGCTAGCTTTGCGTATCTAACATGCAAGCTTTGGGTTGCTAGCTTTCTAGCTTTGCGTTTCTTGCATTGTAGCTTGCTCGATTTTCGTTTCTAGCTTGCTAGCTTAGCGTTGCATGCTTGCTCTCTATGCGTTGCTATCTCGCTAGCTTGCTAAATTTGCGTTTCTAGCTGGCTAACTTTGAGATGCTAGCTTGCCACTTTTGCGTTGCTTGCTTGCTTGCTTCCTTTGCTTTCCTTGCTTGCTAGATTTCATTGCTATGTTAATAAATTCGCGTTGCTAGATTGCTAGGTTTGTGTTGCTAGCTTGGTAACTTCGCGTTGCTAGCTTGCTAGCATTGCGTTTCAAACTTGCTAGTTTTGTTTGCTAACTTATTAGCTTGGCGTTGCTAGCTTGCAAGATTTGCTTTTCTAGCTTGCTAACTTTGCGTTGCTGGGTTGGTAGATTAGTAGAATTTCGTTGCTAGATTTCTAGCTTTGCGTTGTTATCTTGCTATATTTGCGTTGCTAACTTGTTATCTTCATGTTGCTATCTTGATAGTTTTGCGTTGGTAGCTTGCTACCTTTGCTTTGCTACCTTGGTAGTTTTGCGTTGCTAGCTTGCTAGTTTTGTGTTGCTAGCTTGCTAGTTTTGAGTTGCTAGCTTGATAGCTTTGCGTTGCTAGCTTGCTAGCGTTGCGATCTAGCTTGCTAGCTTTCCGTTGCTAGCTTGCTATTTTTTCGTTGCTAGTTTGCTAGCTTTGCGTCGCTAGCTTTCTAGCTTTGCGTTGCAAGCTTGCTAACTTAGCGTTGCTAACTTGCTAGATTTGCGATGCTAGCTTGCAAGCTTGCTAGATTTGCGTTGCTAATTTTTTATCTTTGAGTTACTAACATGCTATGTTTGCGATGTGAACCGTGTCACTGTTCTTTCGGTGTAGGATCTTTGGATTTACCGTCTCTCTCTCTCTGGCAACTACGTACGCTACGACGCGGAGCCGATCCCTTTCCTATCAAGTTCTTTGCATAACCCAGAGGTCACCTGTTTCCGCTTCCCTTTTGTCCCGACACGAGCTACGTTTACAGACAAGTAGGGCTGTTGCTTTTTCCTCTTCGTCTTCGACCGAGAAGGTCGGTTTTGGGAGTTCGAAATTCAGTTTGGTTTTTGATTACGCATTATGCGTAGAAATTTGGTTTCGGCGCATTAACTACTACAGGAAGAGAGAGAAAGCCCTGTCGAGCCGGCGTGGGGCTGGCTGGCTCGGGAGTTTGGGTATTTAATTATTTATTTATTATTTTCCATGGCTTGTAATATATATTTTTATCAAGTAGGTACTTACTGAGGAAATTGGGCGAGAGGTTTTAGAACTGCCCTGTATTTGTGAGAGTGCCAGGAGTTACGTGACTTGTGATTGGTCAATGAGTGCCGCAATGCGGCAGGGGCATTTTGTTGGGATTGAATATTTGTTACTTTTCAGCTCTGTTTAATGTATTATTTTGTAATCGGTGTAGTCAGAACATTATGATCGAGTTTCATCTTGGCAACCAGGCTATTTGCGACAGTTTTAACCATGTACTTTCAAGGCTATTGATCAGCCCAGGTCAGTGAACTTAAAAGGGTCGCAACCGTTACTTTGACTGCGGGCAAATTCTGAGTCATTCTTGACTGATGTTTATTTGATTTTTCTACCAGCCCTTCAGGCGAAGCTGTAACATTTTCCTTGTCATATTTGTATGATTTACATTTCTACTCTTTTGTTGCAATATATTTTTATATATTTGAAAAGCCAGCTGGATTGTTATGATTTCTTGTACTCTGCTGAAATACTTGTACTGCCTAACGCCTATGCCAGCTAACCCTCTCGGTTCCGCCCTTGAGATCCCCTTCCACTTTTGTGAGGCATTGGAACACCACGAAACAAACAGCCGATTGTGAGCTCCGGTTGTCTTCGAAGCGGCTCAACAATTGGTAGCAGAGCGTGGTTGTCTTCGAAGAGGAGGAAGTGCGGCTCAGATGCTAGCTTGCTTGATTTGCTTTGCTAGGTTGCTAGCATTCCGTTTCTAGATTGCTAGCTTAATAGATATGCATTGCTTGCTTGCATGCTTGCTTGCTTGCTTGCTTTGCGTTTCTTGCTTGCTAGCCTTGCGTTGCTAGCTTGCTAGTTTTGCGTTGCTAGCTTGCTAGTTTTGCGTTGCTAGCTCGCTATATTTGCCTTGCTAGCTTGCTACGTTTGCGTTGCTAGCTTGCTGGAATTAGGGTGTTAGCTTGCTAGCTTTGCGTTGCTCGCTTGCTAGCTCTGCGTTGCTAACTTGCTAGATTGCTAGATGTGCGTTCCTAGCTTGCTAGCTTTGCGTTGCTATCTTACTGGATTTATGTTGCTAGCTTGCTAGCTTTGCGTTTCTAGCTTGCTAGCTTTGCGTTCCTAGCTGGCTAGCTTTGCGTTGCTAGCTTGTTATGTTCCCGTTGATAGCTTGCTAGCTTCGCGTTGCTACCTTGCTATTATTGCGCTGCTTGCTTGCTTGCTTGCTTGCTTTGCGTTTCTTCTTTCCTAGCTTTGCGTTGCTAGCTTGCTATCTTTGCGTTGTTAGCTTGCTAGCTTTGCGTTGCTAGCTTGCCAACTTTTCCTTCTTAGCTTGCTAGATTTGCGTTGCTACCTTGCAGAATTTGCGTTGCTAGCTTGCTAATTTGCGTTGCTCGCTTGCTAGCTCTGCGTTGCTAGCATGCTATATTGCTAGATTTTCGTTCCGAGCTTGCTAGCTTTGCGTTGCTATCTTACTGGATTTGCGTTGCTAGCTTGCTCTCTTTGCGTTGCTAGCTTGCTAGATTTGCGTTGCTAGTTTCCTAGCTTTGCGTTTCTAGCTTGCTAACTTTGTGTTGCTAGCATGCCAGGTTTGCGTTGCAAGCTTGCTAACATTGTGTTGCTAGCTTGGTAGCTTCCGGTGCTAGCTTGCTAGGTTTGGGTTGCTAGCTTGCTAGCTTTGCGTTGCTAGCTTGCTAGTTTTGCGTTGGTAGGTTTCTAGCTTTCCGTTGCTAACTTCCTAGCTTTGCGTTGTTTGCTTGATAGCTTTGCGTTGCTATCTTCCTAGATATGCTTTGCAAGGTTGCTAGCTTTGCGTTTCTACCTTGCTAGCTTTGTGTTGCTAGCTTGCCAGCTTTGCGTTGCTAGCTTGATATCTTTGCGTTGCTAGCTTGCTGGCATGCTAGATATGCTTTGCTAGCTTGCTAGCTTTGCTTTGCTAGCTTGCTAGCTTTGCGTTGCAAGCTTGCTAGCATTGTGTTGCTAGCTTTCTAGCATCCGGTGCTAGCTAGCTAGCTTTGCTTTGCTATCTAGCTATCTTGGCGTTTGTAGCTTGCTAGTTTTCGTTGCTTGCTTCCTTGCTTTGCGTTTCTTATTTGTTAGCTTTCTGTTGCTAGCTTGCCAGGTTTGCGTTGATAGATTGCTGGCATGCTAGATTTGCGTTGCTAGCTTGCTAGCTTTTCGTTGCTGGCTTGCTAGCATTGTTTTGCTAGCTTGCTGGACGGCTAGATTTGCGTGGCTAGCTTGCTAGCTTTGCGTTGCAATCTTACTAGCTTTGCGTTGCTAGCTTGCTATATTTGCGTTACTAGCATGCAAGCTTTGCGTTGAAAACTACCTAGATTTGGGTTGCTAGCTTTCTTGCTTTGCGTTGCTAGCTTACCAGGTTTGCGTTGCTAGGTTGTTAGATTGCTAGATTTGCGTTGCTAGCTGGCTAGTTTTGCTTTGCTAGCTTTGCGTGGCTAACTTGTTAGTTTTGCGTTGCTTTCTTGCTTGCTTTGCGTTTGTTGCTTGCTAGCCTTGCGTTGAGAGCTTGCTAGCTTTGCGTTGCTAGCTTGCTAGCTTTGCGTTGCTAGCTTGCTAGATTTGCCTTGCTAACTTGCTAGCTTTGCGTTGCTAACTTGCTAGATTGCTAGATTTGCGTTCCTAGCTTTTTAACTTTGCTTTGCTGACCCTCTAAATTTGCGTTGCTACCTCGCTAGCTTTGAGTTGCTAGCTTGTTAGTTTTGCATTGTTATCTTACTATATTTGCATTGCGAGGTTCTAGCTTTCCGTTTCTAGCTTGTTAGCTTTGTATTGCTAGCTTGCCAGCTTTGCGTTGCTAGCTTGCTAGGTTTGAGTTGGTTGCTTGCTAGGTTGCTAGATTTGCGTTGCTAGCAGGCTAGCTTTGCGTTGCTAGCTTGCTAGCTTTGCGTTGGTATATTCTTAGTTTCCCGTTGCTATCTTGCTAGCTACGCGTTGCTACCTTGCTAGTTTTGCCTTGCTTGCTTGCTTGCTTTGGGTTCCTTGTTTGCTAGCTTTGCTTTGCTATCTTACTGGATTTGCGTTGCTAACTTGCTCTCTTTGCGTTGCTAGCTTGATAGCTTTGCGTTCCTAACTTCCTAGCTTTGCGTTGCGAGCTTGTTAGCTTTTCGTTTCTAGCTTGCCAGCTTTGCGTTGCTAGCTTGCCAGATTTGTGTTGCTAGCTAATAAACTTTGTTTTCTAGCATGCCAGGTTTGCGTTGCTAGCTTGCCAGCTTCTCGTTGCTAGCATGCTAGCTATCCTTTGCTAGCTTGCTTGCTTTTTTTGCTAGCTTGCTAGTTTTGAGTTGCTAGCTTGCCATGTTTGCGTTTCTAGCTTGCAACTTTGCGTTGCAAATAGCCAGCTTTGCGTTGTTAGCTTGCCAGGTTTGCTTTGCTAGTTTGGTAGCTTGCTAGCTGTGCGTTGCAAACTTGCTAGCTTTCCGTTGCTAGTTTGTAGCTTTGAGTTGCTCGCTTGCTAGATCTGCGTTGCTAGCTTGCTAGATTCCTAGATTCCGTTCCTAGCTTGCTAGGCTTGCGTTGCTATCTTACCAGATTTACGTTGCTAGCTTGCTGGCATGCTAGATTTGCGTTGCTATCTTACTAGATTTGCGTTGCTAGCTTGCTAGCTTTGCGTTGCTAGCTTGCTATCTTTGCGTTTCTAACTTGCTATCTTTGCGTTGCTTTCTTCCTTGCTTTGCGTTTCTTCCTTGCTAGCTATGCGTTGCTATGTTGCTAGATTTGCATTGCTAGTTTTCTATCTTGCTAGATATGCGTTGCTAGCTTGCTAGCTCTCCGTTGCTAGCTTGCCAGCTTTTTGTTGCTGGCTAACCAGCTTTGTGTCTATAGCTTGCCATGTTTGCGTATCTATTCCGCTAGTTTTGCGTTGTTTGCTTGCTTGCATTGCGTTTCTTGCTTGCTAGTTTTCGTTGCTAGCTTCCTAGCTTTGCGTTTCTGGATAGATAGTTCTGCGTTGCTAGCTTGCTAGCTTGAAAGATATGCGTTGCTAGCTTGCTAGCATTGCGTTGTTAGCTTGCCAAATTTCGCGATGCTAGTTTGACAGCTTTGCGTTGTTAGCTAGTCACCTTTGAGTGTCTAGCTTCCCAGCTTTGCGTTGCTAGCTTGCTAGCTTTGCGTTACTAGCTTGTTAGGTTCCCGTTGCTAGCTGGCTAGCTTCGCGTTGCTCCCTTGCTAGTTTTGCGTTGCTTGCTTGCTTGCTTGCTTTGCCTTTCTTGTTTGCTATCTTTGCGTTGCTAGCTTGCCAACTTTGCTTTGCTAGCTTCCTAGCTTTGCGTTGCTACCTTGCAAGATTTGCGTTGTTAGGTTGCTAGCTTTGCGTTGCACGCTTGCTATCTCTGCGTTGCTAGCATGCTATATTGCTAGATTTTCGTTCCTAACTTGCAAGCTTTGCGTTGCTAGCTTTCTCTCTTTGCGTTGCTAGCATGCTAGCTTTGCGTTGCTAAATTCATAGCTTTGCGTTGCTTTCTTGCTAGATTTGCGTTGCTAGTTTCCTAGCTTTGCGTTGCTAGCGTGCTACCTTTGCGTTGTTAGCTTGCTAGCTTACCGTTGCTAGCTTGCTAGATTCCTAGATTCAGTTCCTAGCTTGCTTGGTTTGCGTTGCTATCTTACTAGATTTGCGTTGCTAACTTGCTAGCTTTGCGTTGCTATCTTTCTAGATTTGCGTTGCTAGTTTGCTAGCTTTGCGTTTCTAGCTTCCTAGCTTTGTGGTGCTAGCTTGCTAGGTTTGCGTTGCTAGCTTGAAATCTTTACGTTGCTAGCTTGCTGGCATGCTAGATTTGCGTTGCTATCTTACTAGATTTGCGTTGCTAGCTTTCTAGCTTTGCGTTGCTAGCTTGCTATCTTTGTGTTTCTAGCTTGCTATGCTTGCTTTGCTTGCTTCCTTGCTTTGCGTTACTTCCTTGCTAGCTTTGCGTTGCTATGTTGCTAGATTTGCGTTGCTAGTGTGCTATCTTGCTAGATATGCGTTGCTAGCTTGCTAGCTCTGCGTAGCTAGCTTGCCAGCTTTTCGTTGCTAGCTAACCAGCATTGTGTCTATAGCTTGCCATGTTTGCGTATCTATTTCGTTAGTTTTGCGTTGTTTGCTTGCTTGCGTTGCGTTTCTTGCTTGCTAGTTTTCGTTGCTAGCTTCCTAGTTTTGCGTTCCTGGATTTCTAGATTTGCGTTGCTAGCTTGCTAGCTTTCCGTTGCTAGCTTGCTAGCTTGATAGATATGCGTTGCTAGCTTGCTAGCATTGCGTTGTTAGCTTGCCAAATTTCGCGATGCTAGTTTGCCAGCTTTGCGTTGTTAGCTAGTCACCTTTGAGTGTCTAGCTTCCCAGCTTTGCGTTGCTAGCTTGCTAGCTTTGTGTTACTAGCTTGTTAGATTCCCGTTGCTAGCTGGCTAGCTTCGCGTTGCTCCCTTGCTAGTTTTGCGTTGCTTGCTTGCTTGCTTGCTCTGCCTTTCTTGTTTGCTAGCTTTACGACGCTAGCTTGCCAAATTTGCCTTGCTGGCCTGCTAGCATTGCGTTGCTACCTTGAAAGGTTTGCGTTGTTAGCTTGCTAGCTTTGCGTTGCTAGCATGCTATATTGCTAGATTTTCGTTCCTAGCTTGCAAGTTTTGCGTTGCCGCCTTACTGGATTTGCGTTGCTAGATTGCTCTCTTTGCGTTGCTAGCATGCTAGCTTTGCGTTGCTAAATTCATAGCTTGGGGTTGCTATCTTGCTAGATTTGCCTTGCTAGATTGCTAACTTTGCGTTTCAAGCTTCCTTTCTTTCTGTTGCTAGCTTGCCAGATTTGCGTTGCTAGCTTGAAATCTTTACGTTGCTAGCTTGCTGGCATGCTAGATTTGCGTTGCTATCTTACTAGATTTGCGTTGCTAGCTTGCTAGATTTGCGTTGCTAGCTTGCTATCTTTGCGTTTCTAGCTTGCTATTTTTGCGTTGCTTGCTTCCTTGCTTTGCGTTTCTTCCTTGCTATCTTTGCGTTGCTATGTTGCTAGATTTCCGTTGCTAGTTTGCTATCTTGCGAGATATGCGATGCTAGCTTGCTAGCTCTGCGTTGCTAGCTTGCCAGCTTTTCGTTGCTAGCTAACCAGATTTGTGTTAATAGCTTGCCATGTTTGCGTATCTATTTCGCTAGTTTTGCGTTGTTTGCTTGCTTGCATTGCGTTCTTTGCTTGCTAGTTTTCGTTGCTAGCTCCCTAGCTTTGCGTTTCTGGATGCTAGATTTGCGTTGCTAGCTTGCTAGCTTTCCGTTGCTAGATTGCTAGCTTGAAAGATATGCGTTGCTAGCTTGCTAGCATTGCGTTGTTAGCTTGCCAAATTTCGCGATGCTAGTTTGCAAGCTTTGCGTTGTTAGCTAGTCACCTTTGAGTGTCTAGCTTCCCAGCTTTGCGTTGCTAGCTTGTTATGTTCCCGTTGCTAGCTTGCTAGCTTCGCGTTGCTACCTTGCTATTATTGCGCTGCTTGCTTGCTTGCTTGCTTGCTTTGCGTTTCTTCTTTTCTAGCTTTGCGTTGCTAGCGTGCTATCTTTGCGTTGTTAGCTTGCTAGCTTTGCGTTGCTAGCTTGCCAACTTTTCCTTGCTAGCTTGCTAGCTTTGCGTTGCTACCTTGCAAGATTTGCGTTGTTAGCATGCTAGCTTTGCGTTGTNGCTAGTTTGCTAGCTTTGCGTTACTAGCTTGTTAGGTTCCCGTTGCAAGCTTGCTAGCTTCGCGTTGCTCCCTTGCTAGTTTTGCTTTGCTTGCTTGCTTGCTTGTTTTGCGTTTCTTGTTTGCTAGCTTTGCGTTGTTAGCGTGCTATCTTTGCGTTGTTAGCTTGCTAGCTTTGCGTTGCTAGCTTGCCAACTTTTCCTTGCTAGCTTGCTAGCTTTGCGTTGCTACCTTGCAAGATTTGCGTTGTTAGCATGCTAGCTTTGCGTTGTTCGCTTGCTAGCTCTGCGTTGCTAGCATGCTATATTGCTAGATTTTCGTTCCTAGCTTGCAAGCTTTGCGTTGCTGTCTTACTAGATTTGCGATGCTACCTTGCTCTCTTTGCGTTGTTAGCATGCTAGCTTTTCGTTGTTAACTTCATAGCTTTGCGTTGCTATCTTGCTAGATTTGCGTTGCTAGCTTGCTAGATTTGTGTTGCTAGCTTGTTAGAATTGTGTTGCTAGCTTGGTAGATTCCGGTGCTAGCTTGCTAGCTTTGCGTTGCTATCTTTCTAGATTGCTATATTTTCGTTCCTAGCTTGCTATCTTTGAGTTGCTATCTTACTAGTTTTCGTTGCTAGCTTGCTAGCTTTGCGTTGCTAGATTGCTAGTTTTGCGTTGCTAGGTTTCTAGCTTTAGTTGCTAACTTCCTAGCTTTGCGTTGCTAGCTTGATAGCTTTGCTTTGCTATCTTGCTAGATTTGCTTTGCTAGGTTGCTAGCTTGGTGTTTCTAGCTTGCAAGCTTTGCGTTGCTAGCTTGATATCTTTGCGTTGCTAGCTTGCTTGCATGTTAGATTTGCTTTTCTAGGTTGCTAGCTTTGCGTTGATAGCTTGCTAGCATTGTGTTGCTAGCTTACAAGCTCCGGTGCTATCTTGCTGTCTTTGCGTTGCTAGCTTGGAGTTTCTAGCTTGCTAGCTTTTCGTTGCTTGCTTCCTTGCTTTGCGTTTCTTATTTGCTAGCTTTGCGTTGCTAGATTGCTAGATTTGCGTTGCTAGTGTGCGATCTTACTAGATATGCGTTGCTAGCTTGCTAAATTTTCGTTGCTATCTTGAAAGTTGCTTTGCTAGCTAACCAGCTTTGGGATTCTAGCTTGCCAGGTTTGCGTTAATAGCTAGCCAGCTTGGGGTTGCTAGCTTCCGAGCTTTGCGTTGCTAGTTTGCCAGCTTCTTGTTCCTAGCATGCAAGCTATCAGTTGCTAATATGCTAGCTTAGTAGATTTGCGTTGCTTGCTTGCTAGCTTTGCATTGAAACTTGACCGTTTGCGTTCATAACTAGAGAGCTTTGCGTTGCTAGCTTGCCAGCTTTCATTGTTAGCTTGCCAGGATTGCGTTGATAGCTTGCTAGATTTTCGTGGCTATCTTGCTAGTTTTGCGTTGCTACCTTGCTATTTTCCTTGCTAGCTTGCTAGCTTTGAGTTGCTATTTTGCAAGATTTGCGTTGTTTGCTTGCTTGCATTGCGTATCTTACTTGCTAGTTTTCGTTGCTAGCTTCCTAGTTTTGCGTTGCAGGATTGCTAATTTTGCGTTGCTAGCCTGCTAGCTTTCTGTTGCTAGCTTGCTAGCTTGATAGATATGAGTTGCTAGCTGGCTAGCTTTGCGTTGCTAACTTGCCAGATTTTGCGTTACTAGCTTCCCAGCTTTGCGTTTCTATCTTGCAAGCTTTGCGTTGCTCGCTTGTTACCTTTGTGTTGCTAGCTTTCTAGACGGCTAGATTTGGGTTCCTAGATTGCTAGCTTTGTGTTGCTATCTTACTAGGTTTGAGTTGCTAGCTTGCTAACTTTGCGTTACTAGCTTGCTATCTTTGCTTTGATAACTACCAAGTTTTGCGTTGCTATCTTGCTAGATTGCTAGATTTGCGTTGCTAGCTTGCTAGCATTGTGTTGCTATCTTGCAAGGTTCCGATGCTAGCTTGCTATCTTTCCGTTGCTAGCTTGCTATCTTCGCGTTGCTAGCTTGGTATCTTTGCGTTGCTTGCTTCCTTGCTTTGCGTTATTTCCTTGCTAGCTTTACGTTGCCTGCTTGCTAGAGTTGTGTTGCTAGCTTGCTATTTTACTAGATATGCGTTGATAGCTTGCTTGCTTTGCCTTGCTAGCTTTGCCAGATTTTGCGTTGCTAGCTTCCCAGCTTTGCGTTAATATCTTGCAAGCTTTGCGTTGCTCGCTTGCTAGCTTTGCGTTGCTATCTTAATAGATTTGCGTTACTAGCTTGATAGGTGTGCGTTACTATCCTGCTAGCTTTGCTTTGATTACTACCTAAATTTGCGTTTCTTGCTTGCAAGCTATGCGTTGCAAGCTTGCTAGCTTTGCGTTGCTAGCTTGGTA
>NW_019735574.1:525726-585505 GCF_002891405.2 Cryptotermes secundus | reverse complement strand
TAAACTCGGATTCGTTCTTACTTTACATGAACATTTTGTTCACCTGACGTAACGCCTAACGTTAGTACTAAGTAGCATTATGCAGGTACTGCACATTTTCTCGTAATGTAAGGCAGTGTCTATCATCGGCTCGTTGGTCTAGGGGNCTTTATCGATTATATAACATTCATATTTTAACAGGTCCCATTTGTTAAAATGTAAAATACGGGCTCGTCCGGGATTTGAACCCGGGACCTCTCGCACCCAAAGCGAGAATCATACCCCTAGACCAACGAGCCGATGGTAGCAACTGATATACATTACGACAAAATGTGCAGTACCTGCATAATGCTACTTAGCGCTAACGTTAGGCGTTACGTCAGCAGCAAGGTGAACAAAATGTTCATGTAAAGTAAGAACGAATCCGAGTTTAAAGTACGTTAAGAAGGCTCAGTCTATAAGATATTACAGCCTAATTCTGGGTCATTGCCGCGACATAGCTCAAGCTGTTAGTCANCAGAAGTTTTCAAATTACTGATGTTAGGTAATTCCAAGTTTTGTTTACGATTTTTCATTTATGTTCAACAAACTTTAAACTAGCAGAACAAATAAAATATCTGTGCTCTTAATAACGTTTATGAGTAAGAAAATACATTGTAGTTGATTCCAGGAAGTACCCAGTTCAAATTCTGGCCAGGTTCATGAATGATAGATGAATATCATCTATTTCCTTGCCATCATTGNTACAATAGGCCAATCAGAGGGCGACGTGCCGAGTGGATTCAGCTGGTCTCCACCACCCACTATGCGAATTAAAAAAACTATCATCTTTATGGATTATATAACATTCATATTTAAACGAGCACAATTTATTAAAAATTAAAATATGGGCTTGTCCAGGATTTGAACCCGGGACCTTTCGCACCCAAAGCGAGAATCATACCCCTAGACCAACGAGCCAATGGTTCTAACGCTTTCACTTAAGGAGAAACTGTTAAGTCACAAAACTGACCTACCATATATATTTATGCATTTAATTTCGAAACTATTTTATATGAAAAAAAAATATATGACGAAAAAATACCAGGCGCTTCATAATTTGGATAGCAATGACCCAGAATTAGGTTGTATTACATTATAGATTAAGCCTTCAAGACTAAGTTTCACAACCATACAGAACCACAGGCAAAATCAAAGTTTTGTATATTCTAAATTCCATGCATTTGGACAGCAGACGAGAAGACAAACTGTTCTGCACTGAATGGTAGCAAGCATTACCCGAGTTCAATCTCCTCTTATTTTCTCTTGAATCAGGTTCTGACTCGCTATCGTCGTTCCCAAGTATCTCAACTGTGTTATATTTTCAAAACGTCTTATAAAACAGAAATACCAGATATATTTATGCATTTAAGCCCAAAAATATTTTATATGAGTAAAAATGTCTGAAGAAAAAACAGCAGTCGCTGCATATTTTGTGCAGCCATGACCCAGAATTAGGCTGTAANCGGTAGTTAATAATTATCGATAGAACATGAAAATCAGATATTTTGATGAAATGCATACTAATGAATCCAAGGAAACGCCCCTGATGCCCATTGAATAGGTCACTGAGTGGGACCCAGAACCGGTCTGGAAGAGAAACAAAAATCTCACGCCTCTCCCAGGATTCGAACCCCTATTCCTCGACCATCCAGTCCGTATCCCCCCGATATACTGACCAAGATTTGTAGTATAATTGTAACTGTAATTTCAGAAGTTTTCAAATTACTGATGTTAGGTAATTCCAAGTTTTGTTTACGATTTTTCATTTATGTTCAACAAACTTTAAACTAGCAGAACAAATAAAATATCTGTGCTCTTAATAACGTTTATGAGTAAGAAAATACATTGTAGTTGATTCCAGGAAGTACCCAGTTCAAATTCTGGCCAGGTTCATGAATGATAGATGAATATCATCTATTTCCTTGCCATCATTGGTCGCGACTTTGTTGACATGGCTTAACCTATGTGTTTGACAAAGCAACTTTCAATCGACTTAATACAACCAGCAAGCCAGCTCTACACTTCCCACAAGATGTCATGTTTCTTATTTCAACAGTAGTGGAGACTGCTACAGACTTCACACGTGCGCCTTTTGGAATTTCTATCGGATTACAAATCTACTGTGACAAAGTCAGTTAACAATGCGTGAACTACAATGCATTTTCTTACTCATAAACGTTATTAGCAGCACAAATATTTTATTTGTTTTGCAAATTTAATATTTGTTGAATATTAAACGAAAATTTGGNGACCCAGAATTAGGTTGTATTACATTATAGATTAAGCCTTCAAGACTAAGTTTCACAACCATACAGAACCACAGGCAAAATCAAAGTTTTGTATATTCTAAATTCCATGCATTTGGACAGCAGACGAGAAGACAAACTGTTCTGCACTGAATGGTAGCAAGCATTACCCGAGTTCAATCTCCTCTTATTTTCTCTTGAATCAGGTTCTGACTCGCTATCGTCGTTCCCAAGTATCTCAACTGTGTTACATTTTCAAAACGTCTTATAAAACAGAAATACCAGATATATTTATGCATTTAAGCCCAAAAATATTTTATATGAGTAAAAATGTCTGAAGAAAAAACAGCAGTCGCTGCATATTTTGTGCAGCCATGACCCAGAATTAGGCTGTAAATCTTATAGATTGAGCTTTAGGATGTTCTTACATACTTAAACTCGGATTCGTTCTTATCTTACATAAACATTTTGGTCACCTTGGTGTTGACGTAACAGATAACACTTGCAGTAATTAGGATTATGCAGATATGGCACAGTTTACCATCGTGTAAAACACCTGCTACCATCGGCTCGTTGGTCTAGGGGTATGATTCTCGCTTTGGGTGCGAGAGGTCCCGGGTTCAAATCCCGGACGAGCCCATATTTTAATTTTTAATAAATGGTACCCGTTGAAATATGAGTCTTATATAATCCATGAAGATTATAGTCTTTTTTTTTAATTCGCATAGTGGGTGGTTGAGTCCAGCTGAATCCACTCGGCACGTCGCCCTCTGATTGACCTATTGTACCTGGCCCGGTTGGTTAGAATGATAGAGAATTTGGTGGACTGAAGAGTGGGAGGGTAAACCGAAGTACTCTGAGAAAACCTTCCCCAGCGCCACTTTGTCCACTACAAATCCCACTTGACCAGACCCGGTCTCGAAACCCGGCCGCCGCGGTGAGAAGCCAGCGACTAAGAGCTTCAGCTATGTCGCGGCCATGACCCAGAATTAGGCTGTAATATCTTATAGACTGAGCCTTCTTAACGTACTTTAAACTCGGATTCGTTCTTACTTTACATGAATATTTTGTTCACCTTGCTGCTGACGTAACGCCTAACGTTAGCGCTAAGTAGCATTATGCAGGTACTGCACATTTTGTCGTAATGTATATCAGTTGCTACCATCGGCTCGTTGGTCTAGGGGTATGATTCTCGCTTTGGGTGCGAGAGGTCCCGGGTTCAAATCCCGGACGAGCCCGTATTTTACATTTTAACAAATGGGACCCGTTAAAATAGGTATGTTGTATAATAGATAAAGACGGTAGTTAATAAACCCCGATACAACAAAAAATCCTGTATTTTGATGAACTGGATAGTCAAGCATACTGAGAATATCCCTAATGCCCAATGAAGGGGAGGCTGGGCGAACCCAGAACCGTTCTGGACGAGAAACAAAAGACGCACTTGAGTGGTCTGTAGCAGTCTCCACTATAGTTAAAATAGGAAACATGACATCTTGTGAGAAGTCTAGAGCTAGCCTGTTGGTTGTATTCTGCCGATTGAATGATGCTTTGTCAAACAAATAAGTTAAGCCATGTCGACAAGGGTTCGGAAAATTCTAGCAAGGAATTTGATTACATTCACGAAGCTTAGAGAGAATAGGGAACCTGGCCAGAATTTCAACTACGTAATTCCCGGAATCCGAAATGAAAATTGGTACGAACTTAAGCTTTCTAGTATGTAAGTCATAAAACATAACTACCGTATACACTATATTTATGCAATTTTGTTCAAGAATATGTTATAGGAGAAAAAATATATGACGAAAAAATAGCAGTGGTTTCATATTTTGTGCAGTTATGACCTAGAGTTAGGCTCTATTATCTTACAGATTGAGCCTTCAAGATGTTCTTATGTACTTTAAACTATGATTCCTTCTAAACTTACTCGTATATGAACATTAGCGTTAGCGTTAATTAGGATTATGCAGATATTGCATATTTTCTCATAATGTAAAGCAGCTACTACCATCGGCTCTTTGGTCTAGGGGTATGATTCTCGCTTTAGGCGCGAGAGATCGCGAGTTAAAATCCCGGACGAGCCCATATTTTAAATTTAAGAAATGGGGCCCGTTGAAATGGTATAACTTACTTACTCATGGAGCTGAGCCCTTCTGGAGGAGCCGCCAATTCTGAAACTACTCAAGAATTTCCCAGCATTTTATGGAACCCGAAGGTTCATTACCGTGTTCACAAGAGACCTCCACTGGTCCCTATCCTGAGCCAGATCAATCTAACTCATACCATCCCATCCTATCTCTCTAAGATCAGTTTTAATATTGTCTACCCACCTACGCCTTGGTCTTCTCAGTGGTCTCTTTCCTTCTGGCTTTCCCAACAGTATCCTATACGCATTCATCGTCTCCCCCATTCGTGCTACATGCCCTGCCCACCTCATCCTCCTTGACTTGATCATTCTAATTATACTTGGAGAAGACTACAAGTTATGAAGCTCCTCATTATGCAGTTTTCTCCAGCCTCCTGTCACTTCATTTCTCTTCGGTCCAAATATTCTCTACACCCTATTCTCAGACACCCTCAGTCTATGTTCCTCCCTTAATGTCAGAGACCAAGTTTCACACCCATACAGAACCACAGGCAAAATTATAGTTTTGTATATTCTAATTTTTATGTTTTGGACAACAGACGAGAAGACAAAAGGTTCTGGACTGAACGGTAGCAAGCATTACCCGAGTTCAGTCGCCTCTTAATTTCCTCCTGATTCAAATTCTTATTTCTTACTTTCGTTCCCAAATATCTGAACTGGGCCACATTTTCAAAACATCTGTTTCCTATCTTTATATCATGATTTTGCCCTGCATTTTGGTGACGAGACAGCAACATATACTTAGTTTTCTCCGTGTTTACTTCTAGACCAATGGATAACTACCGATGAAATATGAAAATTTGATCTTTTGATGAAATGCCTTGTTATTTAATCTTAAATGAAATGTGTAATTATGACGCCTCTACAGAGGATTAAAATTAAGAATTTCAACGTCTATATGATATGAGATAAGGAAATAGGAATGCAACTATAACGATAGTCGCTCCAGTATGCGCTACGACAGTGTCATTAAATATACCAATCTATTTCTAGTAAAATTCAGCGTGTAATATAGAGTGTCATTCCTTGGTAATATAAGATCACCGTCATTAATCTAAAGCACCGAAAACCTGAAAACTTACCACTGGATAAAATCTCGACAGGCACGGTTATTACGAAGAAGTCATGAATAACCGTGACAATCACGTGAAGCAAACGAAAGAAATATCCGTTCTTTAAAAGTGTGTAATATTACAAAGGGATTACAGAATTATAATTAGTGGTATAATTTACCGTTGTAGTTAACATGTAAGTATGTCAATTTATACTATATATATAAAGGCCTCCCTCGTTGGTGTCTCCACCTTATCGTGGTGAGGGGGGCTGGAGTATGCCAAGGACCCTGAGAGCTATACCAGCGATAGCGTAGCTACTGGCAGGGCCTTCCTTGCTGGACAGGTCAAAGGGTAGGCATCAGACGAAGAGAGACACCAAAAACTGATGCCGGAAGCAGCGTCATCAGCAGCGACTTGAAGCACAGAGCAAATGATGCTCGAGATGGTTCAAGTTCGTATAGCAACAGGCGTGACAAGAGTGGTTTGAACGGCTGTTGTAATGCGATGTGGAAAGCAAATGGAAAAACTACCACATTATCGCTCTTCCTGGATAGTCTCTTTCCAAAAACACAGATACCATGTATGCGAAGATAGAGAGGCGGATAGAAGTGACCAGAAGACGAGGAAGAAGACGTAAGACGATGCTGGATGACCTTGGGGACAGAAGAGGATATTCTCATTTGAAGGAGAAAGCTCTAGATCGCATTAAGTGAAGGAACTGTTTTGGAAGAGACTGTGGACCTGTCGTCTGACAGATTACTGATGATGATGATGATGATGATGATGATAACGTTTAAGACTACATTTAATTTAATACTTGAGAGCAGTTTAAAAAACCAAAACAAATAAAATATTTCGAAATCTATACGGATTTCCATATCGATTGACATCAAAAACTAAAATGTATATATTTTTAAGTCTGGGTTTACCTGGATGACTCCGCCACCTTTTCCACCGGATGAGGCAAGGAACTCTTTGGGCAACTCTAGCATCTTGCCCAGCCAGTCCAACATCACGACCTCCAGCTCTGTGCACGCCGGACTTGCGATCTACAACAAGGTGGCGACAGTGATAAGCACGGATGATAGTCGTAAGAAGCACATGAGAAAAATCTGAAGAGAGAGAATAAGAATTTAAAAAAAAACAACTGAATTTAAAGATAAATATTTTAGAAGATAAACGAATAAATAACGGAGTAAGGAAGCATGGAAATATTTTAATAATGGAGGTAGAGGCCTAGAATTCTGGTATATTAAATTGAAATTAACTTCGTAAAGATAAAAAGTAACCGGTAATTCTCAAACATCTGTTAGCAGTAATTGTTTCGATATGAGAGCCGCACAGAGTTATGCTTTATAACATTTAACAGCTTCTCATTATATCTTGTGTAGACCTTAATAAACAACAATAAAATTCCGTGGTTTTAGTCCGCAAGCGAACTATACCGACCGAGCGACCGCCGGACCGCCGAGCGGACAGAGTGTGTCGCGCATTCAGCGCAACGAATCCCCATTGCCGTTAATTTCGTTTTTCTAGACCGGAGCCGCTACTTTTCCATTCAAGTAGCTCCTCAATTATCCTCACGAGGCTGAGTTGACCCCGTTCCGGACCCACTATTTCTCATAAAAACTGGTAGCGCCGGGAATCGAGCTCGGGAACCCTGGATCTGTAGCCAGGAATTCTGACCACTAGACCACAGAGCCGGTCTTGTGTAAATCTCGTAGTAGATAAAATTCGGACCGCGGGAATATACAAAGAACTCTATGTCAATGTTCGAGAATTAATACTAATAAAAATATTAATAAATTTTTACTTTATATTTTATTGTACAGAAAAATGTTGTAATAATAAATAAAAAATAGGGAAAAAATGAAGGTTCAATATTGGGAATTCTGACAAGAGTTCAGGTCCTTGACATTTTTATTTACGTCCCTTGTTTAGATTTACAAATAGACACGAGAAAACTGGGAAGGATCTATGCCAACGCACGCTGAATGTACTTTAGTACTCTTTAAGGACAATCATTACAGTTCGTGATATTATGAAGTTATGTTTTGTGTATTTTCGTATATCTAGAAATTACGCTCAGTTAGTACGAATAACTGACAATTTTCTTTAATAATTATTTTAACTGCAGAATTTTCACGAGGCTCTCCAACCCAAAAACCCTTTGATTTAAAACGTGGTCTGTCTAAGTTGTATCACAATGCACGTTGCTTATGTAGCACGGAATGGTGGGACGATTTTTATGAATTATATTTTAAAGAGAGGGGTGCGCGGCATTGTAGTTGGTTGAGGCACAGTGATAGAAGCTGGAAGGTCGCGGGTTCGATTCCCGTTGATGTCATTGCATTTTTTTTTCAATTGACCTAATCCTTCCAGCCGCACTATGGCCCTGGGGTTGACTCAGCCTCCAACAGAACTGAGTACCAGGAATATACTTGCGACTAAAGGGCGGCCGGCACGTGAGGCTCATAACTTTACCGTCATCTGTGACTCCATTTTCTAGAGAAAATGTGGGAGCCTCGACGTCTCACAACCTTATGGAGCTTCACGGCTTGTTACATGGATAGTCTTTTAAATTTTAAAAAGGATCTGGAAGACGCCGTTGTGGTCTCATGTTAGATAATAAACTCAGGTGGACTGAAATAAATCACAAGTTAGGACAGCAAAGTCTTCTACTCGAGTGTGAGGTGCGTGGCTTACCCAAGTGAAGCCTATGCAGGCAATAGCGCCGCTTAGCATATCGGCGACGATCGCGGGGTATGAGTTGGCCGTCGGGAAGTAAGCGTGAAAGCGTGGGGAGTGCCAGTGTGTAACTCCGGGCATGATAATCTTCTCTATGTCGGCCATCACATCCTGCCATTTGTCGGGGTTCTCCGGCGCCTCGTCAGGCAGCAAGGGTCTCATATATCCTGGCTCCACGGTGGGCAGCACTCTCCTGTACAAGTGACACCACACAGATTCACTTAGTCTACGCTCCCAGATGACAACACACTAGTAACCCCTTGCTCGAGATTTCAAAATAAGCAATATTAATAAAAAATAATATTTTCAGTAAGAATTCTTCTTCTGTTGATATCTCTTTCACCCTACGAGGCTGGATAGGACATAGTGGCAAAGAGAGAAATATTCATCATTGTCAGCGTATGAAATCATCAGGTCAGTCGACCTGCTGAACTATCCCGGATGTTAGCCTCCATATATGGTGTTTAACCGTCCTGGTGTCTCCCTTTCTAGCCCGGTAAGGTGAGGCTTAGCGCTATGAAGACGTATAGGCACTGGACGGAGTTGAGTGGTCAGCTTCACGCGCCGGCCGCTTTACCTCCAAGGAAGAAGCGCCCGTTACGCATTGGGCAATAGGCTGGCTGGGCCCCAGAACCGGTCTAGATGCTGTGAAAGAGAGAAAAACAATCCTCTTCTGAGAATCGAACCGCGATTATTCGGTCGTCCATAGCTCTTTATGCATCATCCTCAAGGCGGAATTTCCATTCTGTCCCCGATGCCCGGATAATGATGGAGGTACAGAGGAAATAACATATCAGATCCGCCCCATAATAAGAACTTGACTAGGACATCACGAGTTCCTCGTTACACAATAACCTTACCGCAATCTTCCCACTAAGTATGTTGAATTATTTTCCTGAGCGTTTTGCCTTTGACTGCTGGCAATTTATATCATTTTTAGCCTACCTTCCTTGTTTTAAGAGAAATGAAAGCCGACTTACACAATTTCGATGCTGTGTGTCTGTGTTTCCCCTCTATTAACTTCTGAATGCCTGAACCAACCTTTATGAAGCTTGGTATGTATATTATGCACATGATCCCGTCTCAACTGCATATTTCATAAACCTCTCCATCAGTCTGTATGTATACTCGCTATTGTTGCTAGGCAACGGTCGGTAAAAACGTTACTGCTCCAATGAATACACATGCATCAATAGAATTGTTAAACGCGTCGTCTTCTATGCATTCTGTGTCGTACTAAGGAAAGTAGGGGATTAGATCTTCCCAGAACTTCTTGTCTAAAATTGTGATGCCATGATTAAGCAGATTTTCATTTTCGTGTCCAATGCATATGGGCACAGTTACTGTACACGTAAGGGCCGCGCCATAGCTCAAGCGGTTAGTCGGTGGAATGAAGATTGGAGAAGGAAAGCGAAGCACTGGGAGAAAACCTGCCCCAGCGCCACTCTGTCTACCACAAATCCCACTTAACCAGACCCGGGATCGAACCTTGGTATCCGGCCTCCGGGCTAAGATTTGAAGCAGGTATTACAGATCATCACGTTCGGCACGGATGTCAGGTTATTGATTTCAGCAGTATTTACCATGTACACAACGGGAGCATTCATGTAGTTGCCACGTTGTGGCCTGGACAATGCCTGCAGCAATACAGCTGACTACTGCCGCTCTGTCGTAATAAGCCAACCACCTGCACGCTCCAGCTCTTCTGGCAACAAGGCAATAAAACTACGCACATACCGACAGCACAAAATAATTAACCTACATTTGCAAGTTGTCCTTGGCTATAATTATCACTACAAAGTCGGCTCGTTGGTCTAGGGGTATGATTCTCGCTTAGGGTGCGAGAGGTCCCGGGTTCAAATCCCGGACGAGCCCTTTTTTTTTTAGCTGCAGAATAAATACCAGTTCTGTAATAATTGCTGGAAATAATTAACATTCCTCTAAGTTGTAATTACAATGAGTTGTTTTCCTTGTAACTTTTCATACTTTATCGGCTACATTCCTTGCACTCGTATGACAGAATAATAAGGGACATGCAATGAAATACACTTTCCTTAACACTCTTGTCTGAAGAACCCTTTTGCTTTGGGAAAAAGAAAAACTCGACAGATTTCCAGGTCAATAAAACGCATATACCAAAATTCAAACATGGTGGAATGCGCTTATGTACATCTGGCCTCCACGGAGCACAGATTTTGAGCATCTGGATACGAAACAGAATTAGTTGTGCTCTATGTTTGCTATCTCAGCATTAGCCTGCAAACATTGAGCAAAAATACGAACAAGTTCTTTGGAAGATTCGAAATCTTGACCTTCCTAATGCAAAAAACAGATAAGGTAGTGACGAGTTATCACAAGAGATGAGAGAGAGAGTCACGATTCAGTGGGTAGTCCCCTTGTTTCTTTTTTCGGGAGGCCTCGCATTCATACCGTGGTCCGAAGACTGGCTATCTCACAGAAATGTTATCTATTTCCTTAATTTCCTCTCTGAAGATGCCAGGGTAATCCCTCAATTTAGTCCACGACACATTCCTTCCAATTCATTACTCATTTATCATCTTATCATTCCACGGTATATAATCTAATCAGTTTCCCCACTGGTGGGATGCACCCACCGCTAAGTAGAATGTGGGGGGGGTCTTTATTAATAACTGATCTTATACTCGTATTAAAGTACAGGTGTATACAATTGTAAAAACACACATATTTCAAAAACAGAAGGTATGTTTTTACGATAATTATCATCATCATTGGCTCAACATAGCATTTCTTAGAGAATCTACCAGACTTGTCATCCGGTTTTTCACATATTTGGATTTCGCAACAATAACTTTTTTATACAGCGCAAGTTTGTCTGTCTGTGGGACGCGAGTTGCAGAAGATAAAGGATATCTGGAATCCTTCCAGCCGCACTACGGCCCTGGGGTTCACTCAGCCTCTAACAGAAATGAGCACCAGAAATTAATTAAATAATTTTCCGGGGGAGTAAAGCGCGGCCGGCGCGTAAGGCTGACAATCTTACCTCCATCTTTGAGCCGATTGTCTAGATAATGTGGGACCCTCAACGTCTCACAACCCTATGGGCCTTCACGGCCTGATACAGGGATAGCTTTACTTTTTTTTTTTAATTTTTACTGGTCTAACTTATTGTTAGCATTGTTAAATACACAAACAGGCCTAAGTAAATGAAGTATACAGAAGTAATCCCATAATTCGCCTGGAAATACTTGAAAAAACCATGATAAACCTAAGCTATTATGCTTATAGCGACCCTTGGACCTGTATTCGCAAAGAGCTCCATATGAATTCGATTGTCATGATAGGCACAGATTAAAATGAAGTTGTCCATATGCCTATTATCCGCTGATTTAAGACTTGATGGGGCATCTTGGCACTAGATGGCCGTGAATGGTCAGTTTCACATTACATTCGCTTTAGTCTATGGAAAATAACTTCCGGTATCCATTCGATAGGAATTTGAATGGGCCACAGACCAGGTCTGGACTCGAGGAACAAGGAAAAGTCCCGCCTTTGCAGAAGAAAAACTCAGGTCGTTCAGTCCGAAGCCAACCACTGAATGAGCTACTACGGCTCGCCAGACGGCATTAAACAACATACATTTTCAGACGTTCTGTCTTGAGATTCTGAAATGCGCAAGCGTATTGACTGTAAAAAGAGAGGGCAAGAAACATTATCTCCCAAAGAGAAGGTAAACCTAATTACCTTGCCAGAAGCGCTAAACTAGAACGTTCAATTCCTGAACTCCTACACTGAGAACCCGAAGGCCGTCTTGAAGTGTCGTGAATGTTTTCAGCTCGTTACTTACACTAGCTGAACCTTCTGATATGTCTGTCCTTCCGTTTCGATCCTTGTGTCTTATCTTTAGCGTTCGACACCTAGAATCTACACAACAATTTAGGATGATATCAAGCTGTAGCATAAAGCCCGTTTCAATTTCAATTCTCCTGGCAATGAATCTCAACACAGAAACTGACACTTCAAAATCCTTGTTATTTCGTCTTCAACTACTCTGCAATCTGTCTTAATCTGTACTCAATTCATCTTCACAATTCACTAGGACATGCTCCATTCTCATCCTTTTATTCTCAACTAAACTGAACTGATCTAAGCTACAACAGATCGTCCTTATATGGGCTCCGCACGGACCACACAGAAAACACAAGTCACGTGATTGCTACCCAGCTCGTTCACTGGCTCGCTGACTACTGCCTAGCTAACAGCTATAACATTCGTCCACTGAGACACATTTTCCATTGTTACGCGTTGGAACGTGTTTACTGAGCGGTTGCCTAGAAATGCTTTGAGCAAATCCGTTACAATATATTTGCTTCATACGTTTCGCATCAAGAATTTTTCAAAATGTTGTTTCGGCACAGATTAATATAGAAATATGGATCAACTAAAGAATAAATGTCATTTTATTAGAAAATGTAATTTAATAATTAATTTCGCCCTCTCAAGCCGGAAGGTCGCAGGTTCAAGTCCCGATAAGGTCGTTGGATTTTTTTTTTCAATTGACCTAATCCTTCCAGCCGCATTATGGCCCTGGGGCTCACTCAGCCTCTAACAGAAATGAGTACCATGAATTAATTAAATAATTTTCCTGGGGAGTAAAGCGCGGCCGGCGCGTAAGGCTGACAACCTTACCGCCATCTTTGAGCCGATTGTCTACATAATGTGGGACCCTCAACGTCTCACAACCCTATGGGCCTTCACACCCTGGTACAGGGATAGCTTTAGTTTTTACAGTTAAGGAGATACCTGAACACAGAAATCCTTGGGACTAGACAGAGATGATGTTCATAGCACGAAAGTTACCACGTGATTTGCGATCATATGCGAACGTGTAAACACTATTACAAATACTTTAAAACCTTCATGAGGACTCAGACTTCCGTTGGAGAGCATCAGTGTTCTCTTGGGCACAATATTGTCACCCTTCCTGTAGAATACATAAGCAAGGTAGAGTATATCTGTCCGTAGAGGGTCACGCCATATCTCAGGCGGTTAGTCGCTAGCTTCTCATCTCAGCGGCCCAGGTTCGAGCCCGGGTATGGTCGTATGGGATTTGTTGTGGACAAAGTGGCACTGGGGCAGATTTTCTCCGAGTACTTCGGTTTCCCTTGTCAATCTTCATTCCCCCAACTCCTCCACAATCACCATCATTATCTGAGGTTGCTAGAGGCTGCAGAACCAAATGGACTCAANTTTGAATCTCGGCTTGGACACCGACTATTTCCTCAGTCCCTCCAGACAAACTCATATCCAATTTTGGAACCTCTGTCCCAAGACTGCCTACACTGACACAATTATGGGCTGTAGCTGGAAACCGGCCACGACTGCTACTTCTCTCAAAATCTTCTAATCGGACATGTTCAATCCATAGCTCATCTTCAAGCAAACCGAATAAGAAGGTAAGCAAGAAAACATAAAGCTTTATCCATTTATTTACGCCCTAATTATGACTTATTTAACGACGCTCTTAACAACTAAGTTTACAGGCCTGTAGCGTAAAATAGTGGGATTAAATGAATTGGGAAGTATGCAGGAGGAATATATCATGGTAAAACGTGAGGTTCCAGGGTTTGTTCAGACGGACTGAGGAAGACAGTGGAATACCTCAGACAGGATATGCGGTCTTCAGACCCGGAATGTCCAGAATAATAAGCAGGAGTGCCATGCAGTCGACTGAGAAGTTAAACCGTCCGAGATTTCAGTGAATCGTCTGAAAGTTTGTACAATTCACGTTCGTATTGGCAACTCGGTTTTATAGTAACTGATGTTTATTGCGGCCTCCGTAGTCTAGGGGTAACGTTCCCACCTCATGACTCAAGGTACGCGGGTTCAAACCCGACGGAGGTCGTGGAATTTTTAAGGGCGGAAAAATTCAGGGAACAAGTCCTCCGGGAGGGACTTTAAGCCGTGTGTCCCGTGTCGTAGATTTACGGCACGTAAAAGAACCTCATGTCTCTAGGAGACCTCTGAGCTAAATTACAGGCACTTTCCCGCCCAAGTAGTCTCCAATGCCTCTGGTGGATGGAGGAAGCATCAAGGTACCGAGGGCCGACCTCGTTGTCTCAACGGGGCTGATGGCACGCACAGTTACCGGTAGGGTATGGGGACAGTAGAAATTAAAGGGGGACGCACAATGGACCAATAACTGGTCTAAGTGCATGGGCAAACCCACCCCCTCTAATAATACGAATAATACGAACTGATGTTTATTGCTTAGAAACATTTCCTATTTAATAATTATGTGAATAAATAACACTTCATTAAAAATATTCCGTTTTGTCATCACTTATTGTTAAAAAAATAAGAGAGTGTACTGGAGAAAATGCCAATTCATGGTCACCATATTTACCCAAGGACAGCACAATTCTTCTGGCAACATAATGCACTGGACGAGCCGAACCTATATATCAATGATCAAACCTTCTGTTACACAACATCTCGAAAAGCCTTAAAATATAATTGCAACCCAATTTTAAACTCTTTGAATGGAAAATTCATTATCATTATGAAGCTTACATTTTACGTACGTCACGTAAGTAATCGCTGTTTATAAACTCAAAAAGATATTCATGACGGGTGTGTCTCCAAGCGGGCTACCATGTCGGTAACTCTCCAGCCTTGTATTCAGGAGGTGTTCCTTTCGAATCTTGGCGGAGATATCGATTATCCGGACTCAGTACTTCCCAATTCATTGATCATTTTATCATTCAACGCTATATAGTCTATTTCAACAGTACCCAAAAAGTTTAACATGACTCTGTGTGTGGAAAGCGGCCTTGCGACTGGCTAATCCTTCGTCCAAGGAGTCCTACCGAGCATGTATAGGATTATTGCAGAACAATAGAGAAAAAAATACACTCAGCACTTATTGAATATTAACATCTACACGTTTCGAACCAGTTTTTGTTAGCGTCTGGTATCCCTCCAGTCAGTGTAAGGACGAAATAATTAGCTGCTTCCAATGTTTCGCTGCGATACATCACTAGGATTTCCACTCCTTACTATTAGGCTTCACTGCTTGATGAAGTTCAGTTTTCAAGGTCAGTCTCTCTGTCACAGGAATCTAAGTCGAGGGACTTACTCATTTCGGAATGTTGACTGTCCGTATTTTTTTTTCATTGGCGCTACAGCCCTCATTTTGGGCCTAGCCCTACCTCCATGAAACTCTCCGTTCACTTCGGTTTTTACTAGATCTTAGACCAGTGCTGTCCAACGTTCTTATGTACTCGGGCACAACTCACTGATGCCTATCGAGGTGGGCGCCACCACACTACTACTACTACTACTACTACTACTACTACTACTACTACTACTACTACTGCTAATAATAATACATTTTTTTCGAAAATATTTAACAGTACTCAGACGTTAAAAATGTCTGTCTTACAATTTGAATTAATATTAAACATCGGCTCAATTATATGTGGTTACGGAGGGCGTCAGAAAAATATACCAGGGCGCCGCGTTGGACAGGGCTGTCTTAGACATTCGGTAGGACTCCTTGGGCGGGTGATCAGCTCGTCGCAAGGCCTCTACATGTACACAAATATGCATGCCCGGCTTCCGAGCGAGCGAAGACAGCTCGGCGTCAGAAAAATATACCAGGGCGCCGCGTTGGACAGGGCTGTCTTAGACATTCGGTAGGACTCCTTGGGCGGGTGATCAGCTCGTCGCAAGGCCTCTACATATACACAAACATGCATGCCCGGCTTCCGAGCGAGCGAAGACAGCTCGGCTACTGACTGTCCGTATAACCGTTACTTATTCAACCTCAAAAATGTCCGTGTGGTTGAGGGGAAAAATGTAACAAAATAACTGAAACAAATCGCAGTGGAAGTCGTTATTCAATGCTGAGAGGTTCAATGCCTACCGACATTCCCTCCGCTTTTACTTATTTTGCAGTTGTCCTTAAAGCTTAAATCAAAAGGTAGAATTTGAGTTAATTTAACTAATTGTTGTTTTATGGAGACGCGCAGTAGCGTGGTTGGTAGACTGAGGGTGTTTGAGAACAGGGTGCTGAGTAGAATATTTGGACCGAAGGGGGATGAAGTGACAGGATTGGAGTGTAAATTGCATAATGAGGAGCTTCATAACTTGTACTCTTTGCAAATATAATTAGAATGATCAAGTTAAGGAGGATGAAATGGGCAGGGAATGTAGCACGATTGGAAGAGAAGGGGAAAGCATATAGGATATTGGTGGGAACGCCAGAAGGAAGGAGACCACTAGGAACACAAAGATGTAGGTGGGCGAACAATATTAAAACGGACCTTACAGAGATAGTATGGAATGGTATGGATTGGATTGATCTGGCTGAAACTTCGAGTTCCATAAAATTCTTGAATAGCTGCAGAATTGGCGGCTCCTCAAGAAGGGTTCAGCTCCGTGAGTAAGCGGCGCCATGAAGACTTGTGAGGGAGTGGATCTATAGATCAAAGTATTCTTGACCTCGGCACATGTTGGTGAGCCGTCGGCTTCTGTCCCCGGCCGCTTTACCCCTGTACCAGGCTGGGTGTGCCCCAGGACCGGTTTGGACGAGTGGAAATGTGAAATATCTTGTCACTGCCAGGGCTCGAACTCTGGCCTCTCGGCCGTCCAACCCGTAGCCAGTAGCTATACCGACTGTGCTATGTCGAATCTTAAAAGATGTGAACAGAATAGCCTAATTTAAGGTATTCTCCCGGCGTTTGCGAGAAGTCTCAATGAGGATGACCAGTTTTGGGGCCGAGATTTCAATCCATCACCTTCCGCACATGAAGCAGAAGTTCTACCCATTCGAACTCGCGATATTCTGTTACTTAATTAGTTATGTTACGATCATAGATTCTTGTTTCGTATAATTGTGTACGAGACACCGCCATGTGATTACGTGAGGGTTGTGCGACCTTTTCCACTCTACCGCTTACTCTCCGTTTCCTACCGAATATGACATGGAAGTGATACCATTGCCACACTTTTCCTTTTACATCACAACCTAGCTTTCCCATGAAATGATCCAAAAGACTTTCAGTTTCCTTGACTTACATTTCTTACTTCGCGTTTTGCCTACCGCTCGCGGATGAAAGCCAAGCGGTGGACATTACTAACATGTAAGTAAAGCTATCCCTGTACCAGGCCGTGAAGGCCCATAGGGTTGTGAGATGTTGAGGCTCCCACATTATCTAGACAATCGGCTCAAAGATGGCGGTAAAGTTGTCAGCCTTACGCGCCGGCCGTGCTTTACTCCCCAGGAAAATTATTTAATTAATTCCTGGTACTCATTTCTGTTAGAGTAAACCCCAGGGCCTAGTGCGGCTGAAAGGATTAGGTCAACTGAAAAACAAATCCAATGACCTCATCGGGACTTGAACCCGCGACCTTCCGGCTTGTAGCATAGCCCCTCAACCACCTACGCTACCCCTTACTAACGTGTACTGCTATCAATTTTAGATATTGATAATGGTTATTGAAGAAATAATTTAAACTTTGAAGTAAGGTTCTTGAGATATGTTGATAACTAAACCCATGGAACAAAGTTCTGCTTCAGAATCTAATAGTCAGTCAGTTAAAGAATTTATCTTCTTTTAACGTAATCCATTGGCTCAGTACAGTGTTCACAAAATGTCACTGGTCCTTATCCTGAGCTAGACGAATCCAACTCACATATCCTTATTTTTTATGATACGTTTTACTATTTTCCTGCTATTTACGTCAAAACTTCGCAGGTAATCTCTCCCCTTCATATATTATGACTAAAATTTGGCAAATTTATGGGAATGACAGGATAACATTAAAGAATGCCGTGAAAACCTCAAATCTTACATAGGATAATTTTATTGGTAAGAGAGCGAAAAGAATATGTAAGGAAGCGAGACTGAGTTTCAGCCGTTTCCTATTCATTGCACACTAACAAAGTGAAGGCATATAGAAGTTGTGTCTCTCCGTTATACTAAACAGATTTCACTGCAACACGATATTGAGGATCCACACTAAAAGTTGTAGAAAGATCTTAGTTTTGGTTTATATATCTCAAATATAATCTGTATTTTACATGAAGGTTAAATTTAAATTTATGAAATTTTATAAACTGTTAATCATTCAAACGTCTGGTATAAAATACTATAGCTCTAATTATAATTCGAAGGTTTTAACTGAATCGTTTCTTTCAGGAGAAGAAAGAGACTTTATAAAAGTTTAATAATTATGCGACATGGCCCTTTATATTAACCATTGAAATTTCCTTTTAAACTTCGAAGGGAAACCT
Organism: Cryptotermes secundus; assembly: GCF_002891405.2. Classification (NCBI taxonomy): domain Eukaryota; kingdom Metazoa; phylum Arthropoda; class Insecta; order Blattodea; family Kalotermitidae; genus Cryptotermes; species Cryptotermes secundus. The sequence goes on along the minus strand of NW_019735574.1, from coordinate 567,010 downwards.
TGACAATTTTATTTCTTGCTATTTTTTCTTCGCATGGCCTTACCATGAATTAACTCTTACACATTACAGATCCTGAAATAATGATTTCACTCTTTGTGCTCATTCTGAATTTGCAAGGTTCTGGAAAGCGAGCTTAATAGAATAAAGCATAAACTTTCTGTTAGATCTATATAGGTCAGAGGTAACATTTTTTGGCCAAGATCATTGCTGTAATACCGTCTGACGATACTAACATGTCGGCCGAAACACTGCCGTCTACTGTTGTCATGTGCTAGTCCTACGGTATATTAATTCATTCATTCATTATTAGAGGGGGTGTGTTTCCCCATGCACTTAGACCAGTTATTGGTCCATTGTGCGTCCCCCTTTAATTTATACTGTCCCCATACCCTACCGGTACTGGTGCTTTGCTATCAGCCCCACTTTGCCAGCGAGGTCGGTCCTCTTCTGGCACGTTGTACCTGATACTTCCCCCATCTACCAGAGGCATTGGAAACTACTTGGGCGGGAAAATATTTGCCTAATTTAGCTCAGAGGTCTCCTAGAGACATGAGGATCTTTTACGTACCGTAAATCTACGACACGGGGCACACGGCTTAAAGTCCCTCCCAGAGGACTTGTTCCCTGAATTTTTCCGCCCTTTAAAATTCCACGACCTCCGCCGGGTTTGAACCCGCGTACCTTGAGTCATGAGGTAGCCCTATATTAACTGAGACCACTTTAAATTTAGTTTCCATGAAAAATAAAGAGACTAGACAAACACTACCCTGCTTAGACTAATTATACAGTAGTGTATTTTTCCATATGTAGAAAATACACTAAGAATCAAACAAAAAATCTCCGTGGCCTGTAGTCCGCAAGTGAACTATACCGACCGGTCTAGAAAACCGAGATTAATGGCCATGGGGATCCGTTGCGCCGACCACGCGACACCCTCTATCCGCTAAAGTTGGCACTATCTTCGCCGACATGCGGCGGTTGCTCGATCGGTATGCACTAAGAATCAGATATCTTTAAATTAGATTGAGCAAGAATAAAAAATATTTTTCTTAGCGATATTTTAGAAGGTGCACATTTAACAAAATACAACAAAATGTTATTCACGGCTTCACTCAGTAGAGAATATAGCCTTGCAAGAATATTGGTTACACCCTCAACCGAGTTCCGTCGCTAATTTCTGGTTCTCTCCACATTTAAAGTACCTTATTCCATAATGAATTCATTTGACTTGTAGTTTAAAATGGTTGCAATACGATTTGGCATCTGCAAACAAATTTGCAACCACAATAAATTAGCTTCAGGTTTATGAGGTATGCAAATCACAGACAACTCATTTAGAAAATACATTATCTTAAGTCAACTTGAAGTAAATAAGCTGCTTATTTTATATGAACAGGCAGACTTCAGACATGATCATGGAATGTATCAAATATACTGTACGCATTCGTAGGTTATTTATAGGTATTGTTCCGTTTGTGACGACACAGCTTGGAATATGATCATGAGGAAAGCATGGTAAGGACTTGTAGTTAAACTTAACGTCTCACCGTGACAAAACAAATAAAACTACAAGTAAATATAAACAGGTTTAATGAAATTAGAACCGGGTATCTTGAATACATGTCTAGAAAACTGCCACTACAACATGCTCGCTTAGTTGGTAATTTAAAACTTCGAAGTAGGAAATACATGTAATTAATATTGTGACAGAATAGTCCATTGCTAGACAACGGTTCGCTACAAACGCGTTCATAACAATGAATATGCTTGTATAAATCAAAGCGTTGCCCCAAGATTGACTCACGTTGCGTGGCAAAGCATGAAACAGAGAGAAACAGAGGGACTGTAAGACATGGTGACTTATATTCTGTCCTCATGGAAGTTAATTCAGTTCAGGAGATTTCAGTTGCGAAAATTCTTCAAAAATATTCGTCAGACAGACGTCGTTCAGGGCAATTCAATGTGTGAGCAGTGATTCGTCGTTCGTCTTTCGTCACAACGGAAGAGAAGACGCTCGTGGTCCAGTAAGGAATGGAGTGAGTCGTAGGCAGTCAGTGATTGTGAGCTGTCATAATTGGTTGTAATTGTAACAGAAGTGCCAATAAACCCAATCACCAAATCCAGATAACATTATTATTAGTCACGCAAACCCCGAACAAGTGGCAATATTTTGAAAAATAAATTTAAAATGTACTAAAAACACACTGCGTCTCTATTACAAATACAAACTTTTAAACGCTGTTTACAATAATAATCGTTGTTTATTGTGCGAATAATATGGAACACAGAAATATATTCCATTGGCAAAATAAAGATATTTCTTATATGTCAAACTAAGTGACACATATCTCTGTGCTTTAAACGGCCAGAATTTTCCGAATTTCCATTAGGAAAGAGTGAGTGGAAATTTGGTAACATTTCAATTGAATCTTGAATCAGTTTTTTTCTTCATAACTATAAAATGCCCATATACATATATACTTGAAAATGTCGGAAAGTCATTGTGGATTCACTCGTATACGGGATATTCTGTAACATCAAACAAGACATTTCGCGAACATGGGGAAATACCGACAGTCATGCCAACGTCTGCGGAGTTAACACTTTCTCGCCGTACTTGAAGGACGTCGCGCTTGCCCAATCAGGAAGCTCAGAAAGTGGGTACAGTCCACTACGTCATACTCGCAGCTGGAAATCGCGCTTCTTTGTCTCGCCTCGTAACATAAACTTCATGTTCATCTACCAACTACAATTAAATTTAAACTTTTTTCTCCGGAGAGCAATTTATCGGGATATCCCGAGTTTGCTCAATTTCGACAAATATTTTCTGCTGCTTGTATTTGCCCATGCAATCCTTGTATCAATTTCTGATCTTATTCCGGAGCTCTACAACTCAAATCTTGGCAGGGACACCAACTATCCTGAGTTCTTCGTGATTTACTTCAGGTTCTCCAAACAAATTCCATGATCTTACCTTAAATTAGGCCACGACCGCTTCCTTGTACATCCTTTCCACTTATTCACTATCATCCAACCATTCAACGCTACATAGACTGGGTTACTTTAAGCGTCGTAAAATTAATTGCAAATAAATAATTACATATCTTATATTCCCGCGCATACATACAAAGTTTCGGCCAGAAAACCCAAAGGAATAGGATCATTTGAAAGAACTAAACGTAGATGGAATTATACTATTAAAATAGTTTCTTAAAGAAACTCGTAGAGTGGGAGAAGTTGAATTGGATATGGTTTGATTCGAGATATGTAGTAAAGGCTGGCTGTTGTAAACACGGCCTTGAACTTTCGGTTCCATATGGGACAGAGATTTTCTATTAGCTGAGCAACTATTAGCTTCTCAATGTGAAATTTTCTCCATCAGATTTATTAGTTATAGGGTTCAAGATTTAAATCCAGACGTTGGATCTTGTGATTATGAGGATTAACTAACGACATTCTACCAACATTATAAATTATTTTGCTTGAAATGAGAGGGGGTGTCTATGAGAAGTGAGGGGTAAGGAGGGAAGCGAACATGACACAATAAAAACTGTTACGTAATATTATGACAGTCTTCTGCAATAAGCGAGAGACTCAAGATGAATCCTAATAGACATAACAGATAGTGATCAAGATTAAGATAACACATTTATACTTGACATGACGTCGTTAAATAAATCGATGAACAAAAATTAAACAATCGAACAGGGTAAGTTTTCGATTAGGAACTGAAGTATATCAGCAACGCCAAGGAAGAAAGTTAAGGAAGAAGAGTGAGCAAGGAAAAGGAGAGGGGACGCTCACAAACAACAGTTACAGTAAAGAAGTGTTCTGGGACGGTCTGGGACGGTTGGCTATGCCAGTGTGAAGTCAAACTAACATGGGCTTGACGCTGTCTGTGTCTGGAGGAAGAGACAATCTCTGTAACCTTAAGGGGCCCATACACATACGAGTCTGGCTCAAGAGTCCGACTCGGCGAGCTTGACTCAGGAGCCGGGCTCGGATTAATTTCACCACAAACGCATCAGCTGACTCCCAACTTTGCGACCCACACACGGACGAGTTTGGCTCATTGGAACCCGAGCCGAGTCGGACTCACGAGCCAGAATCGTACGTGTATGGGCCCCTTTAGAAGTTCATTCATTCCCAGACAGCATAGCTGATATCTCATGAAGGCTTCACTGCACCAGTCGAGTTGACTTACATATTCATATCAAATTACTCACGCGATATATATTCATCAGGTGGCCTTGTGAGTCCTGCGTCTGTTCCGATGATACGATGATGCAGCAGAAATTCATACTCTTTTCAAGAATAGAACACATTCCAATCAAGTAAAGCTCAGACTTTTAAGATGCGAAATGAAACTGCTTTCAACACTAAGACACACTTACATTTACTACACGATTATTTGGTTTCTGGACGTTATCTACCGTCTACTGTGTTCCGAACAGAATGTTCGAAAACTGAATTTGTTTCCAGCCTCAGGTGAAAAGATATGTAGGAATGGATTCTTGGTTTAGTTTGATGGTTTTAATTTTGATTTATTTTTATCTTAAGTCTTAGGACTTCATTGGAATTATCACAAATTTTATTTTTAATTTTCTTAAGAAATTGAGTAGCTTTGGTTTTCCAATAACTGAGGGTAGTTATTTCTAACGTATCCGTGTAAATAGATGCTTCTCCAACTTCTCACCTGTAGATGGAAACAGATCCAATCTCAGAAACGCTGTGTTCTCTTTGTAATACAAGGCCAGTGTCTTTGAATGGACAGGACACGCCCAGCTGGGGGCACTTGACGTTCTACTGGCTGTTAAGTGAAGGCTCGAGAATGAGGAATTCCATTAGTGATTAATATAATAGCAAAATGTACAAAATTGTCAGAATAAATATAATTGGTGAACAGAAACTTTGCTTTTACTGTGAAGGGTTTTTAAAACTATAATTACTGTACAAGGTGAAGGAATGTTAACCGGATTGGTTTCCTCGTCATGCAGAACACTTCGCAATTGGCACTGAGGTACACATCGACGCGGTCTGCAGATGCAACTGACCTGTGACTCACGTCGTCCTTCCGGTGAGCCTGTCTCCACGGGACTGATATACATACCGAAGGTCACAATGCCCTTATATCACAAATCGCCTTAAATCATACATATGTCAGGAGCTAAACAAGTGACCGCTCCTAGCATATTACATCACATGTTTCGCAAAATGCAGAAATATAAGACCTTAACCTTGAACGCGTTATCGGATTGAAGTTAATTCTATCGGCTTTTGCAGGCGAACGTCAGAATGACAGCCGTTTTCGCCCTTACATACTCGCTACATATAATCGACTCTACCCCACTCCACAGTACACAAATTACGCAGCATAAACATTGCCGCCAAGTGGCCAAAGAATAAATCAATCAGCTAGTAGCGACACGGCCGATCCAGTGGCCGGGTGGTCTAAGGCATGAACTGTCTTCGCTTCCTCGAACACTGGGATCGTGGGTTCGTATCCCACTCAAGTCATGGATGTCTGTGTGCGTTTATTCTGTGTTTGTGTTGTTGTTTTTTTTGTGTAGGTAGCGGCCTTGCGACGGCTGATCCCCGTCCATGGAGTCCTACTGACTGTGTACAGGATTAAGAAACTGAAAAGGAGGCCAAGGTAAAAAAGGACTATAGAGCCATAGATAGATAGCAGCGACAACGCAATGAAGAACTCACATCAGTTAGTTTCCAACATTCCTGACTCAACTGAAAAGCATGAGAAATATACGTAGCGTCTGAAAAAAAAAATATTGGGATTTCATGACTAGCTGAGCGACTATTGGCTTTTGAAGAAGGACAGAGCTATACTGAGGTCTTTCTCAGGTCTCATTGCCTGTAATATCAACAGCAATTAAATATGTCTCGTCCTAAGTCTTAAGCCAGAAGAAACCATAATGATATGAGGATAATAATAGCCAATAAAAACAATATCTTCTTTTACTTCGTCTTAATGAGTCAGTCCTTTCATTATACGCATTAAATCCATTCATTCATCAACAGCTCTACAGCCCTCTGTTGGGCCTTGGCCTCATCTTCAGTTTCCTAATCCTATACACAGACGGTCGGACTTTTTGGACAAGTGTTCAGCCTGCCGCAAGGTCGCTACCTACACACAGAACAACACAAACAGAATAAACGCACACAGACATCCATGCCTCGAGAGGGATTCGAACCTACGAGCCCACCGTTCGAGCGAAGACAATTCATGCTTTAGACGGCGCGGCCACTGTGATCGGCCATTATACACATAACCTTTCAAAACACGGACATTAATAACGCACATAGTTTGTAATTTACTTGGGTGTAAAACTACACATAATCAAATTTACCGTTCAGACAGGAAGGCGAGTTCATTTTGAATGGAGATATGGCGCACCAAATATTCTGTCTCTGAGCGAGATGTTATGGATCGGGAAGGTTCCGACTACAGCACAGTGGATATTGGGCTTGTTGCAAAAACGTACCTTGACACCCCACCTAGACCAGAGCCATCTCACCTTCTTGTGACAAAACTACAAGCTAATGGATCGAAGAGAGGGCAACTCAGCTGTGACTCACATGTTGCAGTACGGACTCCTGTTGCTACTGGGAGCTGTTATGAGTTCACTCCGCTGGATGCTGTGCCCGCTGACGGTCTGATCCTTCCTCTGGACCTTGCACTAAGGAAAAACGGACGTCGAAGGACTTTAAAAGAGAAAGAGAGAGAATAGCATAAAGAATAAGAGGGGTTAACATGGGGAGAGTTGTAACATAAAAGTAGATACCTATGTGTAGGGAGGGGAGGGAAAGTGATGGAGCAAAAGTAATGGGGGGGAGAGATTGAGTTCTCTAGAGGTGGAAAAGCTATTGATCGTCTATCCCTCCCTCGCTGTAACCCCACCACCATTCTGTTCCATCTCCTACCACAATTCTCAGTATGCATCACGCATTATAGCTGGTTATACTCGAACTAACAAAAATAAATAAAGTTAATTTATTTAATGATGAACAGTTACTTGTTTCATTTGATGCCCACCCTAAAATAATTTGAGGAACTTATAAAGAAAGGGATGAGAGGAATTTATGTCAGGAATATTATAATTGTGTTCGAGTCATTGTTGCTAAAGCTATGGACATCTGTGTTCCTTCTTGTGAGAAATTATTCAATTTTGAAATGCAATGTATTTGAAAAATTCCAGATGTTCATTTTAATATTTGTTTAAAAGAATATCTCTCTGGCCATAATAAAAATTGTACGAGTATTTCACAGATTCTGACATATGATACTGTATTATTATTACAAAACTTGTCAAAACAACCATTAATTGTGACGGACATCTTTGGCTAAAATTTGTTGACGAAATTTTGAAATCTCAACCCAGGAAATTTGGGAAATATGTATCCAAAACTAAAGAAAGTTTATTCATATATTGCAGTCTCAAATCTACGGACCTTTTTAACTAAACCGTTTCATATCACTGCAGCTTTATCAAGGAATTTTCAGTCTGTTCATAGTACTTTTTCTTCTGGAAGCTTTCTTTCTCGCAATCAACGTATCTTGAGCTGCCTTCTTCAGGATATTACAAGGCGACTTCGACCCCCGAAATCGTTCGAACTTGATGGGACACCGAGTTTTGCTATATGTGATTGTGCCGAAATTTTATTACTTTTCTCAGCTTTGTTTTTCATTTCAGCTGATTTCAGAACATCTGTCCTAACTTCTGGAAGCAAAGAGAAATTATTCTTGTATTTAAAAAAAAGGCAAACGTTCTCTTTCAGTAATTACAGGCCCATACCTTTGGTCAATAGATTTCCCAAGGTTTTTCCCAAGGTTTTATTATACATGACGACTTCTCAATTTTTAAAAATCTAAGCTTAACATTTCTCGACATATTTTGCTAAATCAAAATTTAGCATTACGAATTAAGTTGCCTTACTCGATTTTTTATCCATTCAGTTTGTTCACAAGGTCAAACTGACTCCATTGATTTCAAAAAGCACGTGACACTATTACACATGCACCACTTTTCCATAACCTTAATAACTATGGATTAGCTCCCGGCTGCATAAACCGGTTTTGCAGTGACATAACAAGCAGTCTTGTTTATGTCTTTCTACAGTTCTCCTGGAGTCTTTTGTTGTGTTGTCATGGGTACCTCAAGGGTCAGTCTTGGGGCCACTGTCTTTTTTTATTTTTTTTTTTCAATAATTTATGCAACAGGTATTCTTTTTCCCCGGATTTTAACATTTGTCAAGCTATTAAATCGTCTATTGAATTTTTTCTCCTACAGTCGGATATTGATTGCATACATGATCAGTATTCGATTAATTATATAAAACTTAACCATATAAAATTAGGGTTACGTTCACTTGAAAAACGAATATGCTAAATTATAAACATTGTGACATAACGCCTGAAAGATGGAATAGTTAATTGATAGGCAACGGCTGTGTAAAGGTTTCCGAGGAAATGTACATGCACGCAAAAATACATGAACAGTGCCGCTTCTCGGCGAATTTAGTGCCAACTTTTGCGGATAGAGGTTGTCGCGTGGTCAGCGCAACGAAAACTTACGGCCGTTAATTTAGGTTTTCTAGACCGGAGCCGCTATTTCCTTTAAATAGCTCCTCATTTATCCTCACGAGGCAGAGTAGACTCCGTTCCAGACCCACTACTTCTCAGACAATCTGATAGCGCCGGGAATCGAACCCGGGACCTCTGGATCTGTAGCCAGGAACTCTGACCACTAGACCACAGAGGCGGTCATGCATACTGAAGAACTTCGTAATTCGTAGTCATGTAATTTTAAAAATGGATAAAATATTAATTTTATGTTGGATTTCATGGCTTGGTTGAAAGAAGAAGCGGAGTAAATGACTTACCAAAATTCTGGTAATCATGTCGCTTGAAAGTCCAAGAGGAAGACATAAATACCAACATAACGTAAAAATGGTTACGAGAAAAACTATATTTCGTGATGTGGATTGGCTGGAAATATCAGAGAACAGAGACTGACAGAATGTATCGAGTGCTGATCGGGATTCGAATATGAGAAGTTTTACGCTAGTCATGACTAGTCATGTACCTACGGTAGATTTTTTTTTCCTTGGCACTACAGCCCCAGTGGGCCTAGGCCTACCTCCATGAACTCCGTTCACTTCAGTTTTTCTAGATCTTACACATTCGGTAGGCCTCCTTGGGCGGGTGATCAGCTCGTCGCAAGGCCTCTACCTGTATCATGTGACTGTTACTCCTGATGCGAGAAGGATTGTTGTATTTAGTAAAGGGATTTGTAGAGGGTTGAAGGGCAGGATTCCGGTTGGGGGCCAAGTTGAGCCTAGTTCGATAGTGGGTGATAGTCTTCTGTGGAAAAATGCCCAGAAAAATGAAATGAAGAAGAATACTTCTGAGATGATAAATAGGATTATACCCCCACACAAACTAAACATCCATGCCCTGAGTGGGATTCGAACCCACGATCCCGGTTTCCAAGCGAGCGAAGATAGTACATGCCTTAGACTGCTTGGCTACCGTGACCGGCTCTACGGTAGATTATGAGCGGAAATATCCTTCATTCCTTTGGTCTAACTTACTACGTCAGAGAAAAGCTTTCACGAGGAAAACGAACAAATAAAATCTTATGTATGCTGACGTAAAGCACACTATCATACTCAGTGAGAATTACTGGGTTTTAGGACTTTCTCCATCGTCAGAACTCATTAGAAAAAAAATAGGCTTATCTGGTGGCATTAGATGGAAATAAATAAACTCCCCGAAACTGTGCTTCTAGCACATCGTTATGAAAAGAAGTAGACCTCAGGGAAATCCCAGCAGACACTGTTTGGTCCAGCAAGAGTTGCGTTTACCGTTCAGCCATGATGTCACAATCGCGTCCGCAGGGAATTACCATTTCATACTCGTTGCTGAATCACGGCTCAGAGCCCGCCCTTTCTCCTTCTCCAGCTGCCTGACCGGCTCTCCAGCTCTGTCTAGCTCTGTCCAGCCCGTCCAGCTGACTGCTGTATAATTCCAGCACCGTAGTAATGCTTTGCGCGTCACAGCATACGCCCCTAGAGGTAGAGTCATTCCTGGGTTAAATTAATTAAGGACGACGGCATAAAGACGTATGGGGGAGTGGATGTATAGCTCCACCATTCTTAAACTCGACAATGGATGAAGGTGAGTGGCCATCTTCAAGTTGCCACCACTTTACCCCCGGTATCCATTGTATAGGAAATGTACAGTCCTTAACAAACCTTTCTAGAGAGTGAGAGAGGTGAAGCGAAGGATAGCATGTCGTGGACAGCATAATAATTACGGTTTTTTCTTTCTGGCATGATTCTATGAAATTACACAATCTGTCTTACTTTTCGCAACAGGTAGCGTAACCCATTTCTCGGAGAAACAAAACAGGAAAGTCAGGCAGGACTGCTGGCTCTGACACATCATAAACTGCAGCAAAGGAATTATCTGCTATTCCAAAATTAATCCCTGTATATGACAGCTCATGGATCAAATCCATTCTCCGCTCAAGGACACTCACTAACTCCTCCAAACATAAACGTGGCGTGATATTGATGACGTCACTGGAAGAAGGTATCGTCACTTCTGTTCTATTTTCTTAAAGTCAGGTGTTTTATATAAAGAAGGGGGAGGGGACCCAGTATTGTCACGGACGGGGGAGACAAAGGAATGACCACGAGATGACACATAAGTTGGTCCACCGTATAACTGGTATTTCTTAATATTATTTTCGCGCCCGGGGCTTTACCCGGGTTATGAAGGCGACTGGCGAATTGTGTTCACCACGAGATGAGCTTGCACCAGGCGAACTATAGGGAACGAAAGTCTGCGAAAGCACAGATTCAATTAATGTGCATGATGACAACGAAGGGGAACGTACAGATCATAAACAAAGCGGCACAACAAGGAAATTTCGAGAGCAGTGTAAACAGGGAATATTAAAATCTTTTGCCATTAGACTTTTGTTCGCATTGGTTCATCTCGTTTATTCATTGCCTTTCTTTTTCTCCTTGATTTTGGTGTTCATGTTCTGTCGTTGATTAGTCCAATTAGGACGTAGATTTTTTTTCCCCTTGGCACTACAGCCCCAGTGGGCCTAGGCCTACCTCCATGAACTCCGTTCACTTCGGTTTTTCTAGATCTTACACATTCGGTAGGACCCCTTGGGCGGGTGATCATCTCGTCGCAAGGCCTCTACCAGTATACAAACACAGAAAAACGCGCACCCACACTAAATATCCATGCTCTGAGTGGTATTCGAACCCACGATCCCGGCTTCCGAGCGAGCGAAGACAGTACATGCCTTAGAACATACGAACCTATACACTAGGCAACATTCTTCCCTCATCATCGTCCGTACTGGGGCCCACCCAGCGTATTATCCAATGGGTACCGGGGGTAAAGCGGCCGGGGCTTGAAGCTGACCACTCACTTCATACTAGTTCCTAGGTCAACCGTATATGGATCTATACATCCACTACCCCACACGCCTTCATGGCGCAGTGTTTAATTAGTTAAGCACAGGGACAATTTTACCTTTTATACAAGGAAGTAAAGGAAAATTCTAGTGTAACAGTGTGGACCAATACGTGTTGTGATGTGAGATCAGTTATTCTGTGCCCGGACGCTCTTCTGAACGGATCATTTGAACGCGTGTGTCAACCGACGCTGTACATGTTTGCTCCTCCTTCGACCACTGTCCGCAGTGGTAGTTCCCGGTTTCCGTTTTGCCGTGCAGCCAACAGCAGAACTGTCGGTTCTGTCACATTGTACGTAGTTACGTTACGAGCAAAAGGATGACACAACAAACTGGCAATATGTGAATTGTCCGATAGGAAAGATGAATTTGAATCGAAGAAGACAGAAATTACTTTCTGCGTTGCGACAGAAACTTGCTAGATCATCTGCTCTAATGAATAACGAATCTGTGTTTAGGTCTCGCTCGTCAGATCATTTGGATTTCAGGAAACACAACTACAAGCAATCACAACGCGGTGCACTTGATGACGCAGAAGTTTCACTAACCTGTGTAACTGTAACATGTTTGTTTTTTTACGGTGGGGGGTTCTCAGTTGCTTCATAATTTGTACTTTCCTCCAGATATTATTAAAGTGGTCGAATCAAGGAGAATGAGATGAGCCGGGCATGTAGCACGCATGGAGAGATACTTATACAAAGTTTTAGCAGAAAAATCTTAAGTAAATATACCACTGTGAAAACCTACACGTAGCTAGGAGGATACTATCAAAATGAATCTTAAAGGATTAGGTTGGCGGGATGTGAACTGGACTCATCTGGTTCAGAGAGAGTTCAGAAGAGCAGTGGCGGACTCTTGTGAATACGGCAATGAATCCTTGGATCCCATAAGATGCTGGAAATTATTTGAGTAATTGAGAAATTGCTGGCTTCTCAAGTAGGTCTGACGTCTCGTACGCAGTTAGTTTGAAAGGTTCCACAGACAATGATGGGGGGTTAGGAAGAAATGCAAGCAAATCTTAAGGTTTAAATCTCAATAATGGAATACAGAACCAATTACAATAAAATATAGACAAAAATGCGTCTAAAAAGTGACCAGTTCAAATATTAGGAACGACAGTAACAAGTTAAAATGTTTTTCAAGAAAAGGCGAAAGAGCCAAATGAATTCAGGAATGACCTCTTCCTGTTCAGTTCAGAATGTTGTACGATTATCTTCACGTCCCCTATCTCAAAACCCTTAGATTAATACGATAAACTATAATTTTACAGGTTTAATGGACGTATGGATGTGTAACATGACATCTCGCCTTGTAGGAAGATGGTACTGTAGATCGAAATTGCTTAAGACAGGATGACCAGGGGAATATTTGTACCGTAGGGAGAGAGAAAATAGTAGATTGGAAAAAATTGCATAAAAATGAGCTTAAAAATTATAAATTCTTTACCATCATCATCATCATCATCTGCAAGGGTTGAGCTTGTCAGCCTGTTCTGTCCTCAAAACTGAAGCATCCTTTTTACTTAAGAACCTCTTGTAAAACCCCTATCTTAAAGGACGGGATTTTCATCCAATGTTTTCCTCCATTTACACAGGTTGCATATGGCGGCTGAGTTCCGTCTACCTGCCAAGTGACCCTGAGAAGGGCCCCTTACCAGGTGCTACCCACCGGGCTAGCGGGACCTGGAGCTCACGTAAGGCAGGGTCGCCACTCCCTGTAGTTGGACTGTCCCTTATGAGAGTTCCAACTCGCTACCTTTATGAATTCTTTACTAATTATTATTACGAAAACGAAGTCAAGGAAGATGAGATGGCCAAAGCATATAGCACGCATGGGAAACTAGAAATGCATACAAATTTTTAGTCGAAACAGGAAAAGATACCTCTTATATATATTACATAAGTACGGACGGAGGGACAACGTTAAAATGTACCTAAAGAAATAGGCTATGGCCTGGATTTATTGGGCTCAGTGGCTGATTTATGTGAATACGACAGTGAACCTTCGTAAAAGTAAGTAAAAAAGTAAAGCTATCCCTGTAACAGGCCGTGAAGTCCCATAGGGTTGTGAGATGTTGAGGTTCCCACATTTTCTAGACAATCGGCTCACAGATGGAGGTGAGGTAGTCAGCCTTACGCGCCGGCCGAGCTTTACTCCCTAAGAAAATTATTTAATTATTTCCTGGTACTCATTTCTGTTAGAGGCTGAGTCGACTCCAGGGCCATAGTGCGGCCGGAAGGATTAGGTCAGTTTAAAAAAATCCAGTCTTCATCGGCACTTGAACCCGCGACCTTCCGGCTTGTAGCATAGTGCCTCAACCAACTACGCTACCGCGTCAACTTCTGAGTCACCCTATAGAAACCTGTGGGTTACTCTATACGAGGTTCACTATAGCAGTCTTATCTCGCGCTGACTGGCCCGCCGCCACTAATTCTGATGCTGCTGGGACTGAGATACGCCCTACTACACGGCTTACTGGATTATGAGACTCGGCTGGAAAGAATTCTCATCCTCTGAGCACTAAATAATGAATTCTCTCGCGTTTTATACGTTCTTTGTGGGAAGCAGAAAAAAACAAGGGCGTAATAGAAAAGGCATGTTCGTCTATTCGTCTCCATGTTCTTTGTCTGAAGCTACCGATCGTATTTCGTTAAAATTTAGTTTGGGAACCCCATACCTAAAGTTGTTGGACGAATCTGATATTTCATATTGTGATCTTGAAACTTGGTCTCTGGCATTAAGGGAAGAGCATAGAATAGGGGTATTTGAGAATAGGGCAAAAGATAAAGTTGTCCCTGTTCCCAAGGAATTAAACATTACGCAATGAAGGCGTATGGGGGAGCGGATGTATAGATCCACCTTTTCTTGACCTTGGCACTAAATGAAGGTGAGTGATCAGCTTCACGCCCCTGCCACTTTACCGGGGAAATAGCCCCCGGTACCCATTGGATAGGAGGTTGGGTGAGTCCCAGAGCCGGTCTGGACGATTTGGAGAAGAGAAAGTTCTTGACCCTACCGGGACTCGAACTCCGACCCCTCGTTCGTCCAGCCCGTAGCCAGTGGCTATACCGACTACGTAACTCTGCCACACTTTGAGAATAGGGTGCTGAAGAGAATATTTGGACCTAAGAAAAATGAAATAGTAGGCGTTTGGAGAAGACTGCATAATGAGGAGCTTCATAACTTGTACTGTTCGCCAAGTATAATTAGAATGATCAAGTAAAAGAGGATGAGATGGGCAGGGCATGTAGCACGAATGAGATGGAGAAGGAGAAGAAGAAGAAGAAGAAGAAGAAGAATGCTTTTAAGATTCCTTCCTTTAAGAAGGAAAGAGACCGTTATGAAGACCTAAATATATTTGGGAGGATAATATTAAAACGGATGTTAGAGAGATGGGATTGAGTAGCGTGGACTGGATTCATCTGGCTCAGGAGAGGGATCATTGGCGAGCACACGATAATGAAACTTCGGGTTCCATAAAATGACGAGACGTTCTTGAGTATCTGCCAAAATGGTGGCGTCTCTACATGGCGTCTGTTAGATCTTCCGAGTGTTTACACTGTGTAGTCTGGTACGTGATTACCGACATTTCGGGGAACATGTTGTTTCCATCATAAGGGTAAAAGCCACTTCAACATTGGTAAGTGGATACCAACGACTGGGAGGACGACATTGCCCCATGTTCAGGGTATAAATTACTTCAACATTGGTAGGTATGTGAGTTATAGCATTTCGACCGAATATACCAACTCAATTTTCAGGGTTGAAGTGATTTAAAACCTGAAACTGGAGGCATCATGTTCTTTCGAAATATTGGTACCCAGTTATCAGACTACACAGCGATAGAATTCAGATGAGAACAATATGAATCTTCACCTCAGGTCTTGAAATTGATTTTGGTCCATTTTGGTAGAATAAGTTCCCTAATTTATACGAAGCCTGAATTCAGTAACATGAAGTGTCTCCATGACGTCACATTGTGCATACATATACGTGTGTGTACGACACAAATATAGCTCTACATCACACTGAGATCTACAACTTAAAGAAACGTTATTCTACACGGAGTACATTTAACGAAATGTGTCAATGAATACTGCAAGGACTCTTCCAGTTCTGTTCTGTGTCATGTATGGATGGAACTAAACGCCCGTTAGTAATTCTGATTTTGTGGCGCTGTCACTTGCGAAGTTCATGTAGTGTTATTTGTATGTTGGCATTACTGTGAATTATGAATCGGGGTGGATTTGCAAGGAAACTGGCTTGTTCTATTTTTTATGCAAGAATTTGACTGGAAGACCTAATTAACTCCAAAAAGAAGGTAATGAGGAAATACGTCTTCGGCCTCTTAAAAAGGAATCAGACTCTCTGCCATCTTGGTAACCAGCTCGGCAAAGCAAGAAGAGGCACAAAAATGCTTACTCTGTGGAATTATCCTGAGCTCCAGACCAGAAAACTTGAGGAATTTTAAGTTGAGTGGGGGGTCCCTACTGTAGATAAAAGGGAGAGATTTCTCTGTGCTTAATTAATTATTTAACGACCACACCATGAAGACGTATGGAGAAGTAGAGGTATATCTCCACCATCCTTAACCCCGGCACAAGTGGGAGGTGAGTGGTCAGCTTCACAGCTTCAGCCACGTAATTGTTAGGAGGCTGGTTTAGTCCCAGAGCCGGTCTGGACTCTGTGGAGACAAGAAAAATCTTATTATCTTGCTGGGAATTGAACTCCAGTTCCTCGGTCATCCAGCCTGCAGCTCGTCGCTATACCGACTGAGCTACCTCGGGTCTTCCTCTTCTGTAGGAGTCACGCCTCTGTTCCAAGTCACTTTTCTATTCTATTTCTTTTCAAGAATTCCGGAACGCTCTCCGTTCCTGTGATGCAATTTCTTTTCTCTCAGGACTTACCGCTTTTTATTATTCTTGAGGACTTTGTCTTTTTTTTATTTTTCTTCTCTAAACTCTATTTTTCCATTTGCTAGTCTCTCCTCCTGTAGCAGATTGAATGGGTGGTCCGGTTGCTAGGATACGGCAGGCATTGCAACAAGTGGATCCTGTGTGTTACTGGGGCACACACAGACCTTACCCTATCCACGAGTCTGCTGAGATTTTACGGATGAACGGAAAAGAAGTGGAGATAATATAAAAATTGAGTGCCTTTTTTCAAAATTATTAAAGATTAAAACACAGGTATATTTCATTTCAAGGGGTATTTGCTTTCCGGAAAAAAATCCTCATAAAAAGGTAAGATTATCCCTGTAACAGGCTGTGGATGCCCATAGGGTTTTGAGACGTCGAGGCTTCCACATTTTCTAGAGAGTCGGCTCACAGATTGCGGTGAGACCGCCCTTTACGTCCAGATTTCCGTTACGAGATTGTGTCGACCCCACAGGTTATAGTGCGGCCAGAAGGATTAGGTGAATTAAAAAATCCAGTGATCTCATCGGGCATTTAACCCGTGACCTTCCAGCTTGTAGCACAGTAAATCTATTACTCTTTCTGGTAGAATGTGTTAGAATTAATATCGAATATATTGCGTACGTCAGCCGGTCACAGAGGCCGCGCTGTCTAGACCGTGAACTGTTTTCGCTCGCTCTGACGCTGGGATCGTGGGTTCAAATCCCAAACAAGGCACGGTGTTTAGGCTGTCCTGTGTTTAGGTAGAGGCCTTGCGACGGGCTGATCACTCACCCAAGGAGTCCTACCGTCTGTGAAAAAGATTACGGAACTGAATAAGAGGCCTGGGCCCTGAACGGGCTGGAAGAGACATTGAAAAAAAAAAATATTGCGTATGTCACATATAAAACAAAGCTGGTAATTACGAGCTAAGGTGCAGCAGTGTTTGTGTACTGTATACAAGGAGGATCTTGAGGGACTATTTCTTTACTTTAAGAAAATTTTAAGGCATAATTTTTATAAATTGTACGCGTTATAATTGTGAGCCACATTTTAAGTGTAAAACTAATTTCCGTTTATTGTCGTGCCTCTGAGGACGACTCAAACGGGCCGAAATATGAGGGTTGTACCTTTAATTTGATGTGTTTTATTAACTTTTTCATTTTAACACCCGATGGCTTCTTATTTCAGTAGTTCATTTCACTTCAACTATCCTAGTCCTTGCATATAAAGCGTTCTAAGTTAGCAACTAAGTAATTCTATTATGTATTATTTTGGGCCCACCCAGCCTCCTATTCAATAGGTACCGGAGGCTCTGTTCCGGGGGATAAAGCGGCCGGGGCGTGAAACTGACCACTAATGCACAACTAGGGCCAGATCTAGAATAGGAAGATGTATATATTCATGGCCCCATACGCCTTTATGGTGTAGCGTTAATTAAACAAAATTCATTAATGCATGCGCCAAATGAGTAATCTATGGAACATGAAACAGAGTTTCCCATTCATCTTTTCGGATAACATTCGAGAAGATCGAAATATATTTAAGTAAAACTTTGGTACTCTTACTTACTCACTCATGGAGCTGAGCCCTTCTGGAGGAGCCGCCAATTCTGCAGCTACTCAAGAATTTCCCAGCATTTTATGGAACCCGAAGGTTCATCACCGTGTTCACAAGAGCCCTCCACTGGTCCCTACCATGAGCCAAATCAATCCTGTCCATACCACCCAATCCTATCTCTCTAAGATCCATTCCAATATTGTCCACCCACCTACGCCTTGGTCTTCCCTGTGGTCTCTTTCTTTCTGGCTTTCCCACCAATATCCTATATGCATTCCTTGTAGTAAAACTTTGGTAGCTATTAATATTTTGTGTTGTCATGTTTTCTTCGTGCGTTAGGGATGGTTCAGTCCTGAGTGGCTATAAGCTGGATGACCGGGGTTTGACTTCTGGCATTGACAGAGATTATTATTTTAGTTGCCTCGTCTAAATCAGTTCTCGATTGTACAAACCCTTTCTATAGTTGCCGCCGGGAGGATATTTTCTTTGGTGCTGACGGGCCATATTTCATTATTGTGTTGCTTTTATTCAAAGGTATAACAAAACAAAACAAAACAAATTCCGTTGTTTTAGTCCGCAAGCGAACTGTACCGACCGAGCAACCGCTGCTTGTTAGCGAAGTTAGTGCCAACTTTAGCGGATAGAGGGTGTAGCGTGGTCAGCGCAACGAATCCCCACGGCTGATAATTTCGGTTTTCTAGACCGAAGCCTCTGTTTCCTTGAAATAGCTCCTCAATTATCCTCATGAGGCTGAGTGGACCCCGTTCCAGACCCACGTCTCTGTATTCGCTGTCTCGGAAATGTGTTTTAAGAAGCCATTGTCTAAATTTGGACGCCCGCACAGATATTCTGGCTTTTAGGCGGGACGCCACAATATCTTCGCGTAACTGCGATCATACAGCAATATCTGTGTTCACAACATGGCCCTTCAGCGTGTGATGAATGGCATGAACGATGCAAGAGGAAAAAAAAGGGGGGGGGGGGATAGAAAAAAGGCCTATTTCCCACAGACTCTAGTATACATCAACCACTGATTCCACGACCATGGGGATTTCAATAAGGAAACCACCGAGATCGGACAGGGAGTCCTGTGGGTGCAACTGTGCTGTCTTTTATCTCTCAGCTAACAGGGGTAACTTCAAAGAGAGACAGACTAATTTCCGTTCCCGGCAGTCAGATGTCACACACAGACGAATTTCAGGCAACGTTTCCGCCCTCAGAAACCGCTTGTTTCAGGCAAGGATTTCGCAGAATTATGTGTGCTTTGGTAAACTGCACTGCCCTGGGGGAATTAGTCGATTTTTCGCCAGTGAATAAAGGTTAATATTCATGGCATATTTATAGATCATATAACGATTTACGACCGCCTCTGTGGTCTAGTGGTCAGAGTGCCTGGCTACAGATCCAGAGGTCTGGGTTCGATTCCCGGCGCTACCAAATTTTCTGAGAAGCAATTGGTCTCAGACGGGGTTCACTCAGCCTCGTAAGGATAATTGAGGAGCTATGTGAAAGAAATGGGGGCTCCGGTCTAGAAAGCCGAGATTAGCGGCAGTGAGGATTTGTTGCGCTGACTACGTGACACCCTCTATCCGCTAAAGTTGGCACTAACTTCGCCGACAAGCGGCGGTCGCTCGGTCGGTATAGTTCTCTTGCGGACTCTTGCGGAGTTTTTTGTTATAACGATATACACTGCATAGTAACATAGTGCATATCTATATACTTATTTGTGGATTGTTTAACGATGCGTTCAGTAGCTAAACTATACAGCGCTGAATGGGTTGAAAACACGTGGATGACAATTTGGTAAGGATTTGGAAGGAAGCGGCCGTAGCCTGATGGAGAAACTATAACGACAGTATCATGGAGGGACTGAGAAGGGCCACGAAACGTCTCAATCAGTGTACAGGAGGCTGAGAGTCAGGATATGTACCGGTATCAATCACACTTCATGCCTAAGGAGAATTCTCGTAACTTGTACCCCTCATCAAACATTATTTGAATGATGTATTTAAAGAGAAGGAAATGTACGGTACATGTAGCATGCATATGAAAGATGAGAAAAGCATAAACAATTTTAATTTGGGAACCGAAAGAGAAGGAGCTACTTTGAAGATGTGCGCGTAAATAGGAAGATGTTATTAAAATTGTTCTTAAATAATTACTGTGGAATGGAGTGGACTGTACCACGTATTCATCGGGTTCAGGATAGGGACCAGTGGCGGACTCTTGTGAATATGGTGAATGGTTTTCAGGTGCAATAAATGGAGCGATATTTCTTGACTGGTTGAATGGCTACTTTTTTTAATGAAGGTCTCTTCTTTATGGAATTAATTAGGTGTGGAGCTGGGTTGCTCAACCTCTAAAATACTAGCAAAGCATAGTACTTCTATCAAATGGGTACCGAAGGGGTAAAGCGACAGAAAGCTTGAAGCTAAGAACTCACCATCTAGTGCCGAGGTCAAGAATGGTGGAGCTATATCTGTTACTCCTATATGACTTCATGGCTTAGTACTTAATTAATTAAGCACAGGTTCAACGTCACCTTTACCTTGCTGAATGAGGGGATATGCCAATTTTTGTGTCCAGAAGTTGGCACACACTTGCAGGAGACACATAAGCATTAAGGCGAGAATGTTCGTATGGCGTATTTTTCGTTATTATATAAGCAGAACAAGAAACATGACACAGCTGCTTGTAGTAACCCCCCCCCCTCCAAAATAGAACTCTTGTATTAAGATCTGATGTCTATACGACGATGATGATTTGTATTTGTTCTTTTGGACTGACATCGTTCGTGCTACCAACCTTTCGGATGAACACACTGACTCTATCTTCAGCTCTACAGCAAATACGGAAGCAGTACACTACTCTGCAACATTGGTACCACACTGTATGATGTCATAGCCGTTTCGGAGGTACATAACTCCTCATTCTTAGTATACACCTCAATATGGAGACAGTGATTATGTTACTTTGAATTAATGTCACACGCTGTACAGAGTTGTCCAGCTTCATAGCACTAAGGACTCGCGTTGTATTGGTTACCTGCCCGCGGGCCGCTCTATAATTCTTTGTCTCATGTACTTAAATATCTGCCCTGAAATGAACAGATACACGAAGCACAGGGAAACAAATAAGAATTGGAGAAATACGTTGCAGCCCTCGTGTCGCGAATTGGACATCCCTGACTTAGAAACACAATTTGGAACTTGGTGTTAGTCCGCCTTATATCTAGCCATCCCGTGTCCTTGTTACAGTGAAGGTTTCCAGTGAGTGGGTTCATTATCTTGAATGCAACTTCCCGGCCACTGCCTTCTTGATTCTCCTTCTTCTGTTCCCAACACATCGTCTGCTCTTTCTGGAAGCTTTATTTTATACGGCGAGATACTTTTAGAGAGCTTCTGGCATTAAATCACCCCACGTGACCTCTCACATTAAATCCTGACTTTTTCGATTGGATTGGTTCTTTCTTCCACTTGCGTTTCTGTCTTTTTGCTCTTCTTTCGTTTCCATATAAAGTGTTGCCAACAGCATCAGAATTTCATCTTATCGTCATACTGTAACATGCAAATTTTCCCTTTTCATATTTCACAGTAAAAGTAAAGTAAAAGTAAAGCTATCCCTGTAACAGGCCATGAAGGCCCATAGGGTTGTGAGAAGTTGAGGGTCCCACATTATCTAGACAATCGGCTCATAGATGGCGGCAAGTTTGTCAGCCTTACGCGCCGGCCGCGCTTTACTCCCCAGGAAAATTATTTATTTAATTCCTGGTACTCATTTCTATTAGAGGCTGAGTGAACCCCAGGGCCATAGTGCGGCCAGGAGGTCATATTTCACAGAAATTCATCAAATTTATGCCAGGCGTTAATTTCGCTTTTTCTGTTTATATTGTATTAACAACAATAAACGACGGGGTTAACAGTTATAAACACAGCAACTTTTTAGAAGAATCGTATAGATGATTTTGATAATATCTCTTCAATCAACTGCTCAGTCAATTTATGTTCCAGAAGTCCAAGAGGGACTTATATATGGGTATGAGTACTGAGAAATAAGTACTCGAAGAGAGACCCAAGATAAGGTTGGAAAATTTTCCAAATTCTGCTTCCTTGAAAAACAAATAATAAAGGCAATAAATTATAATTTATTACAAAATTAGTAGATTAATTAATTCATATGTTATTTGAAGAAGATATTACAATTATATGAGTTATATTCCATCGAATGAGATTGGGATATCATCACAAAAGACAATTATGTGTGAAAGGGCATATCTGAAGATATAAGAATTACACTGGTAAGACTGAGTAAAACCATCTGGATAGCCAGCAGCACAGACGAGATTCAGACTGCTTACGTCATCAACACATGTCTATAACATTACCGCTTCACTTGCCTACGTAGAAAATGTAGGTCAAACGCGTTTAAATCCAGAGATGAAATATGCGAGTTCACCAAATGTCTGTTGTTTAGCACAACGTGTAAAAATAATGAATATACGTAGCTGTAGCTATGGAATCTCCGGTTGTGTAGTTACTGGTCACTCCTAGGGTATTGTACTGTATTGTATTGTATTGTATTGTACTGTATTGGAGAGGGTGGGTTTCCTCATGCACTTAGACCAACTGTTGGTCCATTGTGCGTCCCCCTATGATATTCTACCAGTCTCTATTCCCTACCGGTACTGGTGCGTGCCATCAGTCCCGACTCAGCCAGCGAGTTCGGCCTCTACTGGCTCAGCGGTATCTCGATGCTTCCCCCATCTACCAGAGGCGTTAGAGACTACTGTTGGGCGGGAAATGTCCTGAATTTGGCTCAGTGGTCCCCTTGGGACATAAGGTTCTTTTACGTGCCGTAAAGCTACGACACGGAACCCACGGCTTAAAGTCCCTCCTGGAGGACTTGTTCCCTGAATTTTTCCGCCCTTAAAAATTCCACGACCTCCGCCGGGTTTGAACCCGCGTACCTTGAGTCACGAGGTGCGAACGTTACCCTTAGACTACAAAAGACTACAAAAGTATGCAGTCCACGAAACAATATTCTGTATTTAAAAACAAAGTAGACACTATCGTATGAACATTTATTTTTATTGACGCTACATGTTTCGACCTTATACTGGGTCATTATCAGGCGTACAATTACAATATTTTTTTATTGCTAGTGGGGTGGGACTAAGTTCCTTGTACTGCGGCCACTTCTGGCCTATTGTACGAGCCCCAGATGATAGGTGAGGGTGATTGTGGAGCAGTTGGTGGAATGAAAATTTGAAGGGGAAACCGAAGTACTCGGAGAAAACCTGTCCCAGCTCCACTTTGTCTACCACAAATCCCACTTGAACAGACCCGGGATTGAACCCGGGCCGCCGCGATGGGAAGCCAGCGACTAACCGTTTGAGCTATGGCGCGGTCCTTACAATTACAATAAGGATCCTTATTGAAGACTTAGATGCAATGCAACAACTGAGACTGGTATCATTGTACTCCTAATGATGTCCCAGTATAAAGATCGAAACATTTAGCGTCAATAGAAACAAATGTTGATACGATAGTGTCTATTTTGTTCTTAAACACAGAATAATGTTGTGTAGGCAGCATACTTTTATATACATACTTGTATATACCCTATTTATAACATACAACAGGATGCATACTATTAAGGCTGGTCATTCCTGTTTACGGAGCGTAACTACTGCGGCATTGTTTCGGTAAACAGAGAGGGATCTATTCATGATAAAGTTCGAAATTAGCTTCGATTTAGTCATCAATCATTTATGTCAAAATCAATTCGACGTTCCGTTGGATCTGATTCAACCCATGTATACTATTGTTTCTTCATCCTACACGCAGTTTCATAAATTCAGCCATACACACATCCTCGCTCCATAAAATGAAATCATCAGCGGCGTCTAGTTGAGGGAAAACTATTTTAAAACAACATGATTGTTTTTTATTTGAAATGGATCTAAAAGTTTGAAAATATTAGTAACTTCGTACTCATACTACATCGTATTCTTCTCCGTTTTCTACTATCTAAATTGCACAGGGATCGTCCCTGAGCAGTTAATCGTAGTTAATCACAGAATAAAGAAATTCCGTTGCTATTTTTATTGAACTGGAGTATTCGCCCTCTTCACGATAGCTCATCACTAGACTACGTCTTCCCCCCCCCCTTCGCACTACAGCCCCAGGGGGCCTAGGCCTACCTCCATGAACTTCTCCATCCACAGACCATGTCTTTAGTCAGATAAATTCTCTTAGATCCATTTTAACACAGGCCTCGGTCACCAGATATATTTACTTACTCCTGAACTCTGGCTTCTTCCAGACCTGTCCATTCTTGCCAATTATCTGAGGTTGCCTTCATATACTTATTTTCAGATCGCGTAAACAATTCTCTGCATCATCCAGCCACCACAATCTGTGACTGGCCACTTTTGTACTGCCCACACTTCATATGCGTTCCGGCCGTACTCATAAATACAAACAACGCCAACTTTCCGTGTTAATATTTTCTGACACAACTGCGGTTTTATATAATTTACTCAGTTTTTGGTTAGCTTCGATTCTTCAAACTCCTTACTCAATTTCTGACCCTCACACATTCCTCAAATTTTTACTCCCTCACGTACTTTTTTACTTTCCTGCCAAGGACCATGTTCCACAACTGGCTGTTAAAAACGTAAAGGTGTCCCTGCATTTAACTAATTAAGCACAATATCATGAAGGCGTAGGGGGAGTCGATGTATAGATCCACATTTTCTTGGACTCAGCTCTAGTTGGATGTGAGTGATCAGCTTCACGCCCAGGCCGCTTTACCCCCAGGGAAAGAATTCCCGGCACCCATTGGATAGGAGGTTGGTGGACCCCAGGACAGATCTGGACGACGTGGAGAAAATTCTTGACCCTACAGGGACTCGAACTCCAAACCCTCTGCCGTTCAGCCCGTAGCCAGTCGCTACACCGACTGAGCTATCCCGGCTCTTCAACTAATTGTTATGTTGAATTAACTGCTTTGCAACGAAAACTAAAAAAAAGGCTTTATTGTCTCTTTATTTGTGCTAAATGACTTGTCTATCTCACCATGCTCCGTTTTAGTTGATTAAGGAGAGTCATGAATCAAAGTACGATGTTCCATTATATACAGAGTGACGAGTACAACATAGGATTTCCGAGGAAGGAAAGAACGAGGAAAGAAAGAATGAAGAAAAATGGAAGGAGATCGTGTCTCAGTTTAGCTTGTAATCCCGCCTGTAGGGACTGAGAATGACCATGAAAGACATCAGACGGTGTTGAAGCCGAGATTTGAACTTGGAACCGCCTGAATATGGCGCCGTGGCGCTACCTACTCTCCACAACGTTCGACCAGAGATGAATATTTGCAGCTCATCTTCATAAAGCTTTCGGAGACGAATCTTGGGCAGAAGACTCGGAATTCATTTATGGAGCTTTCAAGTCTTCTGCACCTTCAAAACGAACTTTGGAAAGAAATGAGATCCCACTTTCTCTCAGCGCATGAAAATTTCATTGAATATAGAACGCTATTCGCTACAGAGCGACTGTGTAAACCTCCCCTTTAAATGGGTTTCCCGTGTTGCGTTCGCACAAGAGTGCTTGTGACGTTATGCGAGGCGAACCTTCAGTCTTGCTTCAGTCCGCAGTGTTCGAGATAATGACCTGTCCCCAGTTGCTCTCCTGCAAGATGTGATTAATCATGGCGCAAAATAATGCCGTTCTTTGTTCGAGGTTTTCTTAAAATAAACTCTACTGAAAAAACTTACACATGGAAGTTTTTATAGATTGTTTATATCTTTTCACAATACTAAACTTCACGTCTAATTACAATGGTACCATGATTGAAAATATGTACCCATCACAAATCACCACTTTGGTTTGCATGAAGGCAAATCCATATTTTTCCAGACACACATAATGGTAATAGAAACCGAGACGGCTCAGTCCGATAGGCTATGGTCTGGACACCCTGGGTTTGTTGACTAGTAGAAGAAATATTTCTCTACTCTAGTGTCCAGACCAGCTCTGGGGCTCACCCACCCACCTATAAGATGCATATAGGAGCTCTTTGCCCTCGAATAATGCGTCTGGGGCGTGAAGCTTACCACTCACCTCCATCCAGTACTGAGACTAAGTATGGTGGAGTTATACCTCCACTCCCTGACACATCTTCATGGCGTGGTGCTTATTTAATTATGAGCAAGGGCAACTTTACCTTTTACTTGTATATACAGGTAATACCGTTGCTCTGAATACATCATCAGAATATTGCCATGTTGAGATTATTGAAGGCAAAAGATTAAAACAAATAACAGAAATATCAAATTCCAAACCAACTGGCAGACTAAGTGAATTGGGTGGGCATAGACACACATAAAGACATGATTACTCAAACCGACGTTCGAATATGGAAAAAGAAGTTGCACAGTACTGAAGGACATGGAAAGTTGACGATGGATGATGAGTTGGTACTGCCCATTATCTGGGAAAAAGATGGGCACTTCAGACAAGGTTCTTAGAACAATAATGCACAAGTGTGGATACTATACCACACCACAAACACACTTCATGTTGCATGGTATAATGTGCTGACACATTCATTTGGCTCTATAATTATAAAGCGATTTTTTATAATTTAACAATATTTAATGATGAATCATGTTATTCCTTTATGGCCTAATGAAGAGATTTGAAATTTCGGGGCCCCAAGGTGCCCCATCGAACTGATGCAACCAAGAAAATTGGTAAACAAACACAGCTTGCCCAACATGTGACAAGTCTCATTTGGAAATGCTGAACCAGCAGGTGCGACAGGTGCAGTAGAGTTTATTGAAAGTTTGAAAAAATGCTGACTTGCAGAAGCCTTTCCATCATATAACCCTTACATCAGTGACTATGGTCAGTTGAATATCAAACATTTATGGTTGCTAAGTTAGGTTTTCCCAATAGCTTACCAACGCTCTAACCAACACATCTGCAAATGGAAAACCACACCAAGAGGGCCAGGGAAACAGACTGTACTAGTACTTCGTCCATGCACTCCTCTGCAACCAAAGTAAGTATATCCATGTCGTACTGCTGACTGCATAATTATGAAACCCCAAATGAGCATGCAGACAGTGTAAACAAACGTAGGCAATAGCGGATCTCCCAGTGTTACAAGTTTATTCCCTAGAACCACAGCCACTTGAGAACCAGACACGTTCCTGACAGGAAAGTGCAGAGCTAACACTCGCCTACAAACCTTGAACCCCTTCATTGAAATACTGCCCAGTCCATAAAGTAGAAAAGGAAGTAAAGGTATCCCTGTAACAGGATGTGGATGCCCCTAGGGTTGTGAGATGTTGAGGTTCCCACATTTTCTAAACAATTAGCTCATAGATGGCGGCAAGGTTGTCAGCCCTACGCATTGGCTGCCCTTTAACCCCAAGAATATTCCTGGTACTCATTTCTGTTAGAGGCTGCGTCTACCCCATGGCCAGAGTTCGGCGGAAGGATCAGGTCAATTGAAAAAATCCAATGACCTCATTGGGACTTGAAAACGCAACCTTCCAGCTTATAGCATAGTGCCTCAACCAACTATGCTACAGCATACTCTCCTGCCCAGTCCATACCACCCCTTTAAGCGGATATTAATTTCCAGGGCGGTTGACACAAGCTAGACGGCCACCCCAAGACTCACAGCAAGGGACAGCACTTGAGGCAGGATAACAGAGCACACCTTAACAACAGTGTCAGCAGTTTCAGATATCACACCACTGGATTAACAAATCAGAACTCATTATAACCATTTTAAGAGCAGAAGTGTAGTTAGGTTTCTTCTCCCCGCCCCAAGAATGTGCAGTACCAGCACACATTTATATACTGTTACACTGAACAACTTACTTACTCATGGAGCTGAGCCCTTCTGGAGGAGCTGCCAATTCTGCAGCTACTCAAGAATTTCCCAGCATTTTATGGAACCTGAAGGTTCATTACCATGTTTACAAGAGCCCTCCACTGGTCCCTATCCTGAGTCAGATCTATCCAATCCATACCATCCCATCCTATCTCTCTAAGATCCATTCTAATATTGTCCACCCACCTACGCCTTGGTCTTCCCTGTGGTCTCTCTCCTTTTTGCTTTCCCACCAATATCCCACATGCATTCGTCTCTCACATGACCTGCCCACCTCATTCTCCTTGACTTTATAATTCTAATTATACTTGGAGAAGAGTACAAGTTATGAAGCTCCTCATTATGCAGGTTTCTCCAACCTTCTGTCACTTCATCTCTCTTCAGTCCAAATATTCTCCTCAACACCCTGTTCTCAAACACCCTCATTCTATGTTCCTCCCTTAGTGTCAGAGACCAAGTTTCACACCCATACAGAACCACAGGCAAAATTATAGTTTTGTATATTCTAATTTTTATGTTTTTGGACAGCAGGCGAGAAGACAAAAGGTTCTGGACTGAATGGTAGCAAGCATTACCAGAGTTCAATCTGTTACACTGAACAAACTGACAAAAATCATAAAAACTTTATTCAGCAGCAATATTACCACAACAACCTGCTCAGAAGCACGTCACATAATGTATGACCAAATGTAGAACTGTAAATGGAGTTTCAGTAAACAAACTCTTATTTTCAACGCTTCATAGACTTTTATTCTTTTAACATCTTTTATGGTTGTTTTGTAATACAAGTGACAATATCATATCATCTTGTATAGGAATTTAGTACAGTTGCACAGACCTTTAAAAAAATCTATTACCATACAACAGCAGACATACAAAACACATACATTAAATAAAACATAATTAAAAAACTTAATCTCATATATGGGAAGAAAGAGCATTAAAAATTACAGGAACACTGTTCTAACAAAAATATGAGATTCGACCACAACCAAACAAATATTCCTACTTTGCAAACAGTAGGGACAAAAGTATCGAAACCATCTGTGCACTCAACTCAATCTCATAATCATAACATCAACTGTAATGTCAGTAACACAGCTACATGTTCCTTCCCCAAAAGTTAATCTGAACTTAAAATATGCTCAAGAATCCACATGCCTTATATACGAGACTTCGTTCCTTTACTGGTAATTAATTCCCGGAGAGGAAAACTGTACTGGTGAAAAAGCCATACCTACTTAAAAGCTGTGGGCTTCTGTGAGTTGCCCACCAAACCATCTGAACCCTAAGCGATCAAGAAAAGCTAAATTTTGCATCAGCATTATAAAACCGTGAAGATGACATAAAAATATTAAAAATTTGTTTCCCTAGAATGTAGTGCATTCCTGCTGCAGAAATTATTACTAAAAATCAATAATACAGAGAGAGAATTCAAATTGTGGTATTTTTCTTTATGACACTGTGTAGTCTGGTGAGTGATCGCCAACTTTTCAGAGAAACCTATTGCCTCCATTTCAAGGTGAAGATATGACATTAAGATCATGCTCTTCTGGAATGTCACACTGTGTAGTATGGTGGACAGGTACAAATGTTTCAGAGGTACCTGCTGCTTCCATCTTCAGGGTAGAGGTAAATCCACTCTATATTAAACAAATAAAGGCAGCGTGTTCTTCCAAAATGCTGGTAGCCATCAACTGAACTATACAGAGTCACATCCCAGAAGACCATAATATTAATATTGACTAATCACTTCATTTCTGTTTACCTGTTGGATTTCTTGACTAACAAATCACCGTTTGGATGTTTCTCCTGCATGCTCAGAATTTCGCTTTAGAAATAAGTTGCTAAAGTAAGAAGGAAAATAAAATATTATCCTGAAGATCATGTAGTTAAGTTATTTCTGTGAGGTTGAAATATATTGAATAAAAGCAATTTCATTTCCTGTTCTCATGGAGTATGATGACTAAATTTAAGATACTGGGAACTATTTTCCTTCTTAAAATATCTATATTCAAATTGTATGTCTACTTAGAAAAATCCATATGAATTTATTCTTACATCAAAAATACTTTATCAGAGAAATTCATTCATTCATAACTTTTGCTATGTTGAGCCCATTGCATTTAGACTGTCTCTGAACCCTGGACTGGTTATATTCAAGCCTTTAATGGTACATATAATTCCACAGTAATTCCTTCTGCTCTGTTCTTCAAGATTTCCCCCTTACTGCAAAAGTGAGAGACTATATAATGATAATATGTCTCTCTGCACACCTAATCAGATTTTACATGAATCAATTTTCAGTTGCCCTACTTTTATGTTCCACACATAACAAACTAAGGTGCAGGGTGTAGGGTCTCTCTTGGAAAGTTGGTGTTATTCAGCTGATCAAGGAACTCCCGGATTTATGGAACTCAATTCCAAGTTCAAAGAAGCCTAACCTTGGACTCTACTTAGTGGAATCCCATCCACCCCTTCATACCTTATATCTCTGAGATCCAGTTTAATATTACCTAACATCCACATATAATTCTCCCACATGGTTTCTTCTCACCAGTTTTCCAAACCAAATTCTTTTTACGTTTTTCCCATGTGTGCTATATGACATGTCCACCCCTTACTTTTTGAGCTAATCACAGAATATTACATGAATATTCTCCTTAGCACTTTGCTGTTCTCAAAGTACTGTAATCTATGTTTTCTCTTACTGTGACAGACCCATATGAAACAGCATGTAAAATAACAGTTTTGTCTAATTTTATCTTTACATGTGTTCAGATAGAACATGGAAGAATCAAAGTTTCCACAAAAAGAGTACACTCTACACATTCAAGCCAAATTCATCAAAATACTCCTGCAGACTAGCTACTTTCTATACCAGGCACCAATTTTTTCATTTTACATTTTGCATACACCGTTATCTGCCAATAACATACAGCAAATGTAACATAAGTTACAAGAAAAAAATGACAATCGTGTTGTAATAAAAATTGCAGATTTCAAGCTTTTACTACCGGGAAGTTACACTGACAACTTTGAGACACAATTCTCGACATGTTAAAACATACCTGCAATAAAAACTGAGAACGACTTACAGTTTTCATCACATAATTAATGCACCCAATTTTCTGAGTTTAATTGAGAAGACAACAAATTCCAGTTTACTTAATATATTATATTCTTATACATATAAAAGATAACTTCAAGAAACAATTTTATCTTCAATGTGTGAAGGGACAGCGACAGGTATAAAAATCAAACCAGATGGATGCAGCAAGCAGACAGGCAATGCATTCAGTTTGGTGAGAATAATTCTGTCATTTGTATATGTCACATGATCTGTGACATGACCATACTGTCATGGGATAAGAATGAGACCTGCAAAGTAACATCACAACATGTACATAAAGAGTATTAACTAAAACTAACTCAATGTAGCAGAGTTCTTCCTGATAATCCAAGAGTTAATCATCAACTGCTCAAGAATACCTTGCCATGTTATATAAAACTGATGCCTACAGAAACTGTTTAGAAAGAAGAAAATATTCAAGATATGTTATCAATAAACACTATTTAGGGTGTTACCAGTTTTTCAGATGAAATGTTTCATTTTGATAGGCACATCAAATACCCAAAATTTTCATGATTATTTCCTTAAGTCCTCATATAAATCATGTATCAGACTTACCTTATCACGAAACTTTAGAAAAAATAAGTGCATGAATTATGCAATGAAATATAGTATTTTTAAATTTTCATTAGAATAAAAGTAAATTATTGGGTGTGACACAAGTAGCTATGCTACCATTTCATTTCACTTGCTCATGTGACACAAAACTACCATGCACGTGCACACACACAAACATTCACATCAGGTTGTAGTTGGAATGAGTATTATTCGTCTTTCACCAGAAGCTTTTCAACAACTTCAGCAGCCTCAACAGAAACCAGTGGAACACATCTCCATCAACCCCATATTCACATCTGTACATATCAGTATATACACTTATCCAATCTGTCAGCAGACACAAGAGATGAGGAACAAATTCATACACAAATACAATATGACTGTAGCTTCAGTGAAACTGCATAATGTTACCGTTCTTCTCACTCTCCTTCTTAACCAGAAGCTTGTATTATGTGGGCCATAGGTAAATTCTCATAGACATAAAACATTTTTTTTTTTAAATTTTACAAATTAAATAACTGAGAACTGCAATATCAAATAAAAAGTTCAATTTGAGATTCTTATGGCAGTAACTATGAACAGTAGGGTCTTCTGGGTTGTAATGCAGTGTAGTTCAAAGACTAGGCAAAGCATGAAACCAGCAAAAGCAGGCAGCATGCTGAGCTTACTCTTTGACTCTGAGGATAAATGTGATATTACATTCTAGAAGACTGTACTCTTCATATAAAAACAAGATCTAAGCTCTATTTGAGAGAAAAATTAAGTCAATGAATGCCTGTAAGTTAAAGTAGTTGTACAACACTTCAAAAATTGTATGAACTTCCCATATTGTAACTATACGAGGCTGTGATTGAGATTCTGATGAGAATAAATGAGAAGGCTGCCTGATGACTCTGCTTGAAGTAACCATAAATGTTCCAGAGAACTTGGTGCATTCCTAGTATCTGAAGAGTGTGATGTTGCTGGAGTTATGGAACAAGTTTACTGTTTTGGTTTGAATGGTTTCATCTGTTCAGAAAGTAAAATGTTTAGAATTGCACAGCAATGTAAAGTGTACGTAAGTGATTTATTTACTGATACTAACTGGTCTGAGTGCTTGGGGAAACCCACCTCCTCCAACAATGAATGAATGAACGAATGAATGAATGAATTTACTGATACTGAGAGCTGCCGCAGTGCAAAAGGCACTGAGAAATATATGTCCCAACTACTTTCCTCAACTTCAGATTTAATACTTTGTACATATTAAACTGAATATCGTCACAATGCATGTTAACCCTAAGGCGGTTCTCACTGCACCAACGTTGGATAGCCTGGTGCTTTAACTAGAACAAGAACAGTTTTATGTATGTATGTATGTATGTATAATTATTTTGGATCGGAGAACAATACTATAATTGATCTTAACTAAACAGATTATGAAGATAAAATTTTGAAAACACTCAACTTCCTTTATTTTCCTACTCAGGTACTGTGTAACATTAAAAATCAGTTGAAATATAACTTTAAATATATCTGATGAAGAATCTCAATTTGAAATAACATAAATTTGACTATCACATCATGTACACAAGCAATAGTTATTTCAAAAGATCTAAAATTATGGTAAGATCTGTTATTAGTTGAACTCAGTATCCTCCCAGCTGTGTACAGACTATTGGATTGTCATACATACTGAACAACTAACTAGTTTAGACTGTGTTCTTCGGGGTTGTGTCACCATGTCATCTTCTACATGATTACAAATTGTTTGGGTGAACCTGTTGCCCCCCCCCTTACAGGGTACAAGATGGAGGTACTATGTTCCACCTACAAGACAACATGGTGGCAGAACCCAGAAGACCACAATATAAACTTTCATCAAGTGAGAACCCCAAAGCTCTTACAACAAACTTGCTATTCCACATCTCTTGTATCCCTGAAACATTTTCTTCAAAATGAAGTCTGTAGGTTTATCTATATACAAATACAGCAATATTAATGTCAAACACTTTCTGCCAATGTACAGTTCATATTAAAAATAATTAACCACGTTCACACATGCACGCACACACAACAATTATTTCAATGGACTGTTCTCGCCACTGCATTTAACTGCAGCTACAGAGTCTGATTCACATGGGACGAATTAATTTTTTGTGCGGTATTTTTATGCTTAGTTAAAATCATAGCTGCAATATTACCACCTCATTATAAAACTGTGCATCTGAGGTACAGAATGTAGACATGATACAAATTACATAGGCTTTAACATAAAAACTTCAGACTCAACTTAAAAAACTGCAGGGAAATATTTTCTCTTTTTCATGTTTTGTTACAGGTTCATCTATTACAAGGCAACATCCTCATACAATAACAAAAACCACCACAGCAAACACTTAGCAGGTTTCAATGAACTACAAGTGCTGGAGACACACTGACATACAGTCAGCCAAAGGTAACACTGACCACCAACAACCAGTATAATAAACAAATTGCCTTGTAATGGGGAACATCATTACAACAATCATTACATTCCATCTTAATTCTAAACAAGCTACTGTAAAATGAATTCACTGAGACAAATATTACATACTATATACATATTTTTTCACAACCATTTTATCTTACAAATATCATGAACTTCATTTATTATTAAGCTGGATAACACACGTCTCCTGTTTCTGAGGAAGATTACCATAAGTAAGTTTATTTCTTTATGCTGATGGTTGCCAAGCAACTTCTGTAAATCTCTACCAAGGGTGACCAACAGAGAGGTTACAATTCACTTCACAGAAAAGCAATAATAAATTCCAAATGCCTTCACAGCACAGCTGAACACTCCCGGTGTAGCCTGTAGGATTAGTAGAAATGCTCTGATAATTATTCAGGTTTCTACTTTTGATGTTAACATTACAATTGGAGTACGAAGTGAAATCTTCCTGGGGGCGAAGACCAGCTAGTGGGAAGGTTGACAACCTTGCTGCCATCTGTGAGCTGACTGTCTTAAAAAGGTGGGAGCCTCGACATCTCACAACCCTATGGGCCTCCATGGCCTGTTACAGGGATAGCTTTACCTATGTCTTAACAATACAAACTGCCTGTGACTGCGCCAGTTTCATGGGTCTCATGCTCACAACACCTCAATCCAATCATTTTCTGTGTGTCTGTGTGCAGGGGGGTCCATTTGAAATGTTTCTTTATGCCACTTCAGTTCATTATATAGCAGAGTTGCAGCAGTGTGTGTGTGAAAAATGCTGGTGGAACAGTTAGAGGGAAAGCACAGAATTTTTTACTTTGTGCAACAATCCAAGCTGTGTGGAGATGGGCAGACAGCATATCAAACAATTACTACTCTACAATAACTTAAGATATGATAGCCAGGCGGTTATCCCTCAATATTCCAAAATTCAGAAGGACCACAACTCTGAAATGTAACTGTTTCACACACAAGTTCACATACATGTTTTTCACTGTTCTGGTGTGTGTAAACATATTCCAAAATTTGGCAAAACAATTTCTGTTCCCCCTGTATATAATCGAATGATTACTGAATAATAAGCTGGCATAAATATGAAAGGAAGTGGTCATAACCTAATTTAAGGTACTATTCCAGTATTTTCTTACACAGACTAAGGACAACCATGAAAAATCTCCAGACAGCCAGTCTCCAGGCCAAGAAATTGTAACCACTTGACTTTGATGTTCGGTTCCTTATCACCTTAGATTCTGATACGTATAGTATAACAAAACAGATTCCCAATGTGGTGGAAATTGTACAATAAAAATTACCTACAATACTCTGCCTATAAGCATCACATAAAGAGACTCTGGCATACCACAATGGTTTGAACCACTGTGCAGTAGCACATTTTGAATATCATACAAAATCAGATAATTTAAAGGTATTGTACTTCCTTCTTGCTGCCAATGTCATGTGTGCATGTTAAATCTGTATACACTTTGGTACAAATAAATCATCATATCAAAATATCAGTAAGAGTATACTGACAGCTACTGCGCTCTATCCATTTAGACAGCAACAACTATTTGTTAAAAAAGACAGACATGCAAGGTGGAGGAACAGACAGAAACCTCCCTATAAAGTAACAGGCTATTCCCAGCACATACCCTGGACAAAATTCACAAGCACAGAAAAACATTGAGGTACTCAACTAAAAAAAGTCCCGTCATTATAAAAATTAGGAAGGGTAAAAAAATATCAGTGATATTATTATTAGATTCAATTTGGTTAAGAGCATTTGAAGTCTGGTAGAAATTATTCCACCAATTACTTGAATGTTTCATTTCGATCACATATTTGCATGAAGGTGCAAACCTCACCTAACACATTAATGAACAGCTCATGTATTATAATCCCTCACACTGTGTGAGAATGACAGAGTTAACACCTTCTCATATACTATCACTGCAGTGGGAATGCGCCATTTTTCCTGTACAGGCAAGAAGCTTCAAGAGCAATACACAACTTTCATCATACTATGAAGGGGCATGGCTGCTCCTGCGCCTCAGAAAAGCCCTTCCATTCGAAGGATAAACCCTAGCTAGGAGAATGAGAGAGGATGCAAGCGCAAGACAAACTGGAGCTTCTCTACCACCAGGAAGCTGCATAAATACTGTACCAACTGCAGCCACCCCATCATCTGTGGGTTCCACCGCAACAGGTCGGATGTCTCCCGCAGATGAAGTGTGCTGCTTACGCTGCTTCTTCCTGTGAGGACTTTGAGAGGTGCTGGCTGTGGAGGATATGGAGGCTGATAGATCATCAGAATCACGAGAAAAATCCAACAACAGTGTCACCGTGGCAAATGGACGTTTTGCCATGTGGTGCATTTCCACCACATGACGCCACCTTCTACGACGCCTACCTGCTGCCTGTTTGGCCTTCCATGCAACAACGCATGCAGCAAGAAATAAGAAAAAACAAGAGAAGAAGACGGAGAAGAACACAAAAAGATCAATATGAAGTTGGTCCTGGCGAAAAAATATTAAGCCATAACTAGAAACAAGTGGCGCAGTATCTCCATCCTGCGGGTATGGTCGCACCGCTGTCAATGCGAGGTAGAATTTTGTGGAGGCCAAGTCATGACGATCTTGAGGCAGGGTCAATACAAGTCGGTCCTTCAGGTTTCGCACCATTAAGAAAGTATTCTTCTGATGGACGGTCACGAACGTTGTGAGGCCACGGGCTTCACGATCCACCACCATGAATACGTTTGAGTTTATGTAATTGGTATTGGTGATTCGGGTGGTGGAACCATTGGGTGCAATGTCATCATTCCCAGCATTAACTTCTACAATATTAAGCCTTGTGAGTGTCCCACCTGACATGTCATTGTACTCTTCCTCTCTCCAATGGAACTTAGGGTCTATCTCCACCTGTAATACAAAAGTTTGATGCAACAATTCCATGTTTACGAACTAAAACGAAGGAAGAACAAAACTGCACTCTGACTCACAATACTAACCGTGTGAGCCCCAGTGCTGGAGTTCACATTAACGACAAAGGTATCATCAGAGGGGCTCATGTACAAGTCCAAGGCTCCTTGAGTCACATCCACAATAACACGAATATCCACATTCATGAACTTAGGCTGCACAGCAAAGAATACAGTACGTCCAGGATGTAAGGGCTTTGGTTTCATTTTACATTCCTCTGTGGGCAAATAACATGAGGTTAATTTTACAGTCATATCACACCAGAAAGTAATATATACTTCATATATCTTAGTAATTGGTAAGGTTCTGCGGCAGCCGGGGTTCGATCCTGGGTCTGGTCAAGTGGGATTTGTGGTGGAAAAAATGGCGCTGGGGCAGGTTTTCTCCGAATACTGCCAATCTTCATTCCACCAAATTCTCCATCATCATAATCACCCGGACCAGAAGGAAATATGAGAGTGGGAAGACCAAGGTTAAGATGGAAAGAATGTGTGTGGCAGGACATAAGAATTTTGGGTGTAAAGAACTGGAGGAATGTAGCATCAAATAGAGAAGAATAGTAAGCAATCCTGAGTAAGGCCAGGGCTCACAAAGGGCTGTCGTGCCAGTGATTATGATGATAATCACCCAGGGCAGGCTACAATAGGCCAATCAGTGGCCACCGTGCTGAGTGGACCCAGTTGGACTCCACCCCCTACTGAGCAAATTAAAAAAAAATGGGTAAGGTTTCACGATGCCATATCCACTGGTTCAGTTTCAGGTCCATATACCACAAAATATTCAGAATGGTACCACGTTAATATGCTCTGTTAGAAAGCACAAGAACATTACACATGGATTTTATTTGTATACAGCATTAGTTACTATATTTTCTCATATACCGAATGCACTTCTTCTCTAAAATAAACCAAATGTGACTAAAATTGGGGTGAACAGGTAATTTGTGATGAAGCAGTCAACGGTATGTCGAGCTCCAACAGCCAGCTGCTATACCAACTGGGCTATCACAGCTCATTTCTTCAAATTTTGGAGGTATGGCTTATTCAGGGTATGGGGTATTTGAGAATATATAGTTCTAACAAGCATGTTTATCACTTTACCCAGCTGTTTGGCATCAAAGCAGTACTTGAAGTCAACAGTCATCTGGCGGTAGCACTGATGACCATCAGTTGGATTGCCCATGTAAGAGTCACGGCACTTGGAACACTGTGACTTCCAACACTGGTTTCCGTTCTTGTTACCGCTACAAGTGGCATCACTCTCTGTGTTGTTCTGGCAGTTACACTTTTCTCCTGTCACTGGGTCACACTGATCCCCGTGTCCATGGCATTCACACCTGTCCCATCAACATCAGAATGCATACTCCAGAGACTCACAAATGTGTATCTCAGTAAAACCTTTACAGTGGAACAATCATAATGAGCAAGGAGCTGGGAGATACAGATAAAGTAATCATGGATAATGTTGAGTATTAACCCTTTGACGTGGTCATTTAAATTCCGCGGCCGCGGCTCCTGCGGTAATATATTCAGCCGGCCATTTAAATTTTGCTCGAAAATTATTTATTCATCATTGTTCTTAAATTCTATGAGATAGGAACATGAAACTTTCACTAAAATGATCTTAAATGGTGGTTTTATAACCTTACCTTATAATATGGGCGCCCTGTATCTCGGCCATGGAAGCAGGTTGTTTAGTATTTCAGCAGTGAATGGTACGCCTTGAAGGATGAAACTTTCACTAAAATGATCTTAAATGGTGGTTTTATAACCTTACCTTATAATATGAGCGCCCTGTATCTCGGTAATGGAGGCAGTTGGTTTAGTAGAAGGAAGGCCTTGAAGCATTCGTATAACCCAACGGTGCCCCACGTTCACCATTCTCCGCTCCAATATTGTGTATTTTTTTTTGCCCTTTTTTTTAACCACACATATGTGCGGCCTTGCCTTCTTACCCGTGAGGGGTATACTTCAAGGAAATGTCTTTCCGTGACCCGTTTAGTTGCCAGGTCAGCTGTAGTAAATTCAACGTTACGAGTTATCATAACAAGGGGTTGTTGCTATGCCTTTGATATTCCATCCATTTTGGCGGCAGGAGATGTCGTAGGGGTGACCACAGAATTCATGAAGTTATTCTAAGAACTGTCTGGTATGTAGTGAACGAAAGTAGAGCTTAGCTGGCTCAAAAAAATATTTATGGTCATCCCTCGAAACGACCACCAAGGTCAGTACGATAAAATGGAGTCAACTGGAGCGATAATGAGCGAAGGAATGAGTTCT
Source organism: Cryptotermes secundus (assembly GCF_002891405.2). Lineage (NCBI taxonomy): Eukaryota > Metazoa > Arthropoda > Insecta > Blattodea > Kalotermitidae > Cryptotermes > Cryptotermes secundus. Next base: position 527,721 of record NW_019735574.1, on the reverse strand, counting down.
TTTCCCTCCCCCACACACATCCGTATCGTCTCAGGGGGTGACCACAGTGTTCTGCCTTAAATTGTGGCGTTTTTCTAAGAAATGGGTGCTATGTACTGTGCGAAAGCAATCGATTTTGCAGGCATAAACTTTTGTACATCCCTCTTCTAAGAATTCCAATTGAATAGCCAGCTCAGGGCAATATGATATTATAAACACCAGCACATATCAGTCTCTGGTGTTTATAGCTTCAGAGCAAACAAAACACATCATTCATAACAGAAACAGCTCGCAATAGCCACAGGAACGTTGCTGCAAGACAGGCATATGTAACGACGACTTAGCGCTCTTAAACGCGTGTGTCATTAAATACAGTCCTCCTGACAACAGGCCAGTGAAAAATCTAACAATCTACAGCAAAACCATCAATTATTATGGGCGTTATAACATACGTGTGCAGCTGGACGAAACATACACGTCGAACCCCCCCAGACGATTTAAATCCCTGACAAAACATACACGATGAACCACGGCAACGGGTTAATAACTGGGAAGAAGGTAACAATCATGACAAACTGCAGTTAGGATAACTCGTTAGTATTAAAAAACTAAAACTCAAACTGGCTAAAATACAAGCTCTAAGCAAGGACATGATCAATATCTTTAGCATGAATGATACTTTTCTGACTATATTTGAATTAGTATGAGGCTCCATTTACTCACTCTTCACCACCATCCATCTTCAAAACTCAGCAGACCAGTACCTACTGAACGACATTCAGTAATATGACATAATTCTATACACTCATAGATAATGCTATGTCTGTAAGAACAACTCCCATGCAACAAAGACACATTAATTTTATTATATGAAGATTCTTATTGCGCATGTGCTAAGGATAATTGTGTACGAACAGCTTGGGAATATTTTACTGATGTCATTATGGAAAACACAGAGAAGACTAATACATACCCGGCGGAGGTCGTGGAATTTTTAAGGGCGGAAAAATTCAGGGACTTTAAGCCGTGGGTCCTGTGTCGTAGATTTACGGCACGGAAAAGATCCTCATGTCTTTAGGAGACCTCTGAGCAAAATTAGGCAAAAAGTTTCCTGCCCAAGTAGTTTCCAATGCCTCTGGTAGATGGGGGAAGTATTGGGTACCGAGGGTCGACCTCGTTGGCTGAACAGGGCTGATAGTACGCACCAGTACCGGTAGGGTATGGCAACTAGTAGAATATCAAAGGGGGACGTACAATAGACTATTAGTCGCGGTGAATGGGGAAATCCAACCCCTCCAATAATAATAATAATAATAAATAATAAGACATACGGACGGCAGGGAGAGCGATAATCCTCGGAACCACGGAAATTGCCTGGGATGCAGTCTTCACATTTATCACCAGTGGTGAAGCTGCCACAGGCAATGCAACGAGCATCTCTTGTTGGCCCCTCCTGAAGCAGTTTCTCAAGTTCATTGAGTGTAAGATCTGCCAGTGCGTCATCAGAGCCTTTCAACAGGAACTGCAAACAAACACCCAACAATACTGGAACTTTCGGTAGTGTGGTAGATAGCGGCCTCCATAGTCTAGGGGTAACGTTCCCACCTCATGACTCAAGATACGCGGGTTCAAACCTGGCAGAGGTCATGGAATTTTTAAGGGTGGAAAAATTCAGGGAACAAGTCCTCCAGGAGGGACTTTAAGCCGTGGGTTCCGTGTCGTAGATTTATGGCACGTAAAAGATCCTCACGTCTCTAGAAGACCTCTGAGCAAAATTAGGCAAAGTTTCCCGCCCAAAATAGTTTCCAATGCCTCTGGTAGATGGGGGAAGTATCGGGTACCGAGGGCCGACCTCGTTGGCTGAACAGGGCTGATAGCAAGCACCAGTACCGGTAGGGCATGGCAACTGGTAGAATATCAAAGGGGGATGTACAACAGACTATTAGTCGCAGTGCATGGGGAAACATAGCCCCTCCAATAACAATAATAATAATAATAATAATAATAATAATAATA
>NW_019735574.1:432399-525633 GCF_002891405.2 Cryptotermes secundus | reverse complement strand
ATAATAATAATAATAATAATAATAATAATAGTGTGGTAGATGCTTTCATATTGAATCCAACCACTTATGTATTACAATGAAAAAAACGCTGAACACAGAGAAGTACTAATTCCCAAGACCCATCTTTACCTAAATAACATCAGGAAGGAGAGCCTTTCTTACAATAGCTGAAGGTTAAAAAAGTCATGCTTTTATAGAACCTGAAGGTTCATTAACACATTTATCAGGGCCTGCTACTGAGGACCTTATCCTGAGCCAGAAGTATCCCATTTAAGCCCACACATCATATTTCTCAAAGGTTCATTTTAATATTATATTCACATCTGAGACTAAGCTTATCATAAAGCATCTTCTATTGAGGTTTCCTAACTAAACTTTCATGTACATTTCTCATCACTACAAGTTCTGCCAATCTCATACTTCTTGGTGTAATCATTCTAACAGCATTTGATGATGAGTATAAATTACGGAAAATCTTCATTATGTAATAACCTCCATCCTCCCACCAGTTTCACTTTCTTAGGTCCAAATATTCTCTTCAGCACTTATTCTTATAACCTCAATCTGTTTTGTTAGTTTTGAACATGAAACTAAAAAGGAAACCATGAGGAAGAATGGGATCAGGTGGGAAACATATCACACAGAAGGATAAAAGAAAATAGGAAGGGACTGAAGAAGGCAACTTTAGAAAGACAAGGAGAGGCTTGCTTGATAGATGGCTCACATAAATTGCAAATGCCTGACGTGGGAGGATTCGACACTCCACTTTCATAGTTCCTTACTATATACATGAAGTAAAATGATACTGATCTCACATAGCTTTACATTAGATTTTAGAAAGTACTGTTTGAATAGCGAGGAAGTAACACAACTGAGATATTATTGCACACCATTTTCTTACTGCAGGCCATCAGATCCCGTTAAGTGTAAAGTGCAGTGAAATAACTGAAGAATATTACTGACGATTACTGTGTTTTTGGACTACATCCATCATTGGGTATTATACAAAATATAACGTTTTGTATATAGATTTGGTTTCTGAAACACTGTGTTCCTTAGAATATCGGGGTATGGACAAAGGCTGAAAACTCAATTATCTGAATTGTTACACACCACTGTTAAAACCTTATACAACTGAAGAACACAACTCTTTGTTCCATTGTATGCTCCATTTTCACATCTTAACAGAGTAGACAACAGACAGTGATCTAACGAGCTACTGCTCAATGAATATTGAACTCAGGTTATCCAAACTTTCCATGTGACCTCAGTCTTGTTGCATCACCTAACATTCCAAGTAACGGCATTGCCAGATCACCCAGCACAAAATTAAAATGATTATCAAAACTTATTTGCCTGGCCCTGTATATAAATTAAATGGACCGTCAAATCATTGCATGGTATAAAAAGGATTTAGTTTTTGATCTGTTACTTTAAAAAGCATTGTAGTAACGGGTAGAATGATCAGAACAAATGTTAACAAACAGTGGATATTCACCTCACTAAATATAATCCTATGGATAGTACATATATCAAGTGGGTTAAGAAATCTTATACAATTTCTCACTAATGCCTTTGATGACCAGGTACATATTAGAAGGAACAGACTCTGAATGTCAGTATTTTCCTCCTGGCAGTTGCACTGCCTTTGTGACTGATAGAAGTCACTACCATATCAATGCCCTTCATCCCCATGGCAGTGAGGACTGCTCCTGTCCTGTCAGTAATGTGCCACCAATCATGAAAACTGGAGGAAAGTAATTATTTCTTTTCTCCGCCCAATGTGATCTCCAATATTTTGCCAGGAACCAGCTGTGCACAGTGTGTCCTTTATGTCACAGCATTTCTTAGTGTCTACTCACTACTAGATTTCACCACTGGAAAGTCGGACAGAATGGTTCCTTCAGTAGGCAACCATCTGGTTGCATTTGCACATGCCCTCACTTCCAGACCGGGATCTATAACTATTCCACAGGTTCAGGAGTCCTCCCTATGCAAGTGCCCTATTCCTTACATCCAATACATTCCTGTTAATCACCTCATGAGACACTGCACTGAGTTACTTCAAGCTACATAAAAACACATACCGGCAAGGCTGAAGCAGTGCTGTTGATACAGATCTTCGTATGTCCGTTACAATAATCGAAGCAGGGTACACATTGACCATTGTTAGTGGGATCTCCTACAAAGAGTGGCAGACACTTTTCACACTGAGGACCCTGAAATTGTAAAACAATTTTTCAACTCTTAATCAGAGTCCAAAATATAGTGTTTCTTTCATATACACCTTCATATGTTCTCTAATACAGTACTGAATGTAGTGCATAATAGTTATAACTCTTCAATACGTACCAAAATACAATAAAATTTTAGGAAAAAGAGAAGAAACTATCCAATGTACAACCTTTATGTTTTGGATATAAACTGAGGGTTTTTAAAGGTGAATTCAACATATACTTTTATGTGTATGATTAATATACCCAATGCTAAAAATTGGATGATTACTGACAAACATACGTATCTGATTAAAAGACAGTGAAGGAATTAGTTAGCATAACTGTACAGTATGTCAATCTGCATTAGTCTCTCACTTGTATATTAAATTCTGCATAAAGAGCTGCAGTGAAAGGACTCTAACCTTGGTGTTGTTGTGACATTCCAAACACTGATCGAGTTTGTCTGGACCGGCACAGTCTGCGTGGTTGTTACACTGGCATGGGATGCTACAGTTCGCTCCCACATAACTAAAGTCACAGCGACAAACATCAGGCTCCACACAAACACCACGCACACAGCCTTGTGTGCACACTGGCACACATGCAGACCTACAACAAGGCACAATATTACTTTCCTTGCAACATAAACACTACTCTTTTCCAGCAGTGTTCTATAGGACCACAGGATTCCCACATGTTATGTGAAAATAATCCTCAAACCCCTTCAGACCTTCTTCAACCCTTTGACTATGAAGTCCCCCTTAGCACTACCTGTTAAAATCATCATGACTGCTTGAGAATAAATTCTGCTGCACAAGAAAACCCATAATTCTTCCACAGACAGCCTTCAAATAATCAGAGATGTAGATACAGCGAAAGCCTGTTTTCTCCAAATAGTGGTACATAATTAATACCACCTACTGATAGAATGCTCTACGAAGCAATTAACATCATGCAAATATCTTTGGCTGTGACAGTTTTAGTGTAAATCCACAGGAAAATGGTGAAAAATACTGATTCACCTTTTCCTATGGATCTAAATATCTGTCTCTCTACCAGATTCTCAAAAATGATTTGATGCCCACTTAAGAGACTTTTCATATGAAAGGAAAGAAAAATGGAATATTTTTCTTACTTTTCAGGCTTATAGCCTTGTCCACAAACACACTTGAATCCCTCAGGAAGATCTACACACTGCTCTGACTTGTTGTCACATGTATGATGACTGTTCACACATTCGTTTTCTGGTGGACACTGCATATAATGCCATGAGAACGTGGGAAAAATTCCATCTGGATCTCTACGGCTTGCAGCATTCCAACTTGAGTTATTTATAGACGTATTACCTGGAAAAATAATGTGGGATGGGCTGTCAAATGACTGAATTCACAATTATTTCACTAGCCTTAAAAGTCTGAAGTTACATCTGCATACTATCCCATATTAAAAAGTAACAGATAATATATAAAAGTGGAATATGTACTCTAATGGAGTATATCTGTTTTCCAGTTACATTCATTGCAATTCTACCTAAGCACAGCTCTGCTTGCTACCTGCTTCACTCTAGTTTCTTGCTTGGCCTACTGTTTGACCCTGAAGATGGAGTCAACATATTCCTCCAAAATGTTGGCCGACTTCCAGCAGACTACACAGCATTATATTCCAGAGGACAGAACTCATGACACATTACTGTGTTATTCACTTTCTAGAGACTCAGATTTTTCCAGCAAGGGAAGTTTAATATTCAATTATATTAACTTGGAATGGGAGGCAACAGACAGTCTGACAGACCTGCAGAAGACATCTCTTGGAGATACAGAACATCGCATGTTGAGTGTGCTGGGCCATCAGAGGGGCTGTCAAGGGAACCTTCTGTGCACACTCCTTGCCCTGTTCCATTTCCCACATCCAGAGAGCACCAACTAGTAAACAAACCACAGGGAATAAACAAAAGTTCTACAGCCAACAGTTACTTCATTTTGTTTGAACATCATTTACATGTCAGCAAACAGCAGTCATTTATGCATTGACATAAACAGAATCTGCTGATAAAAAAACACCATGTTAACAAGCATGCAATTAATTTCTGTTAATCCCTGATTTGCGATCCTTCACATGTGAGGATTCATTACGTTTGTGTTGAACCATGCTGAGTCTCTTTATTCTCCTCCTAACAGACATTCCAATCACAACCCCCTGAAGTGTGCACGGGCCCTGACTAGACAACACATCATTACATTCTCAGTCCATAAGTTGAGGGTTTTATCTCTAGCCTTGTATTTGGTTGGAAGCGGAATAAGGAAGCCATTTTATTTTACATTACTTATCTGTATTATGGAAATGCATTCCATTAATATTAAATTACTTTCATATGGTTAATGTGAAGGGACTGAAAAACTGAAGTCAGGATACATGNCACTCCACTGGTGCTCTGCAACCTGCCCACAGCAAGCGAGACAAGGGTATCGCTGCCATCCTACTACAAGCTATGTAGTAAAGCAGCAAAATGTAGCATGTTCTTTACCTACCCACAATGAGCATGTTGAAGACAGGTTGAGCACTGCTTATAGGCAGAACAGCGTTCAGGGCAACGTTCAACATTGCCTCCATGCAGCACCAAGCCACAAACTCCACCAGTACAGTAAAGAGGCTTATAGCTTGGTGATATACACTGAAAATAACAAATCAAGAGTGATGTTATTTGGAAACAGTCTGCAGTATGCATTATATCCATCATATGCATGAACAATCATCACTCTATAAATTTAAGTTTCAAATTTAACAGCCAGACACATTTTGGCTACTTTAATTCAGTCTTCAGTAATATCTAGCATGTTCCACAGCACGCTGTGCTCTTTTCTTTCAGATTGCAGAAGTTTCATGTTTTTTATTTTATCTTTTATTGACTTTTTAAATTCAGTGTTCTAAGTCAGTTTTGTCTTGTCAGAAAGATACATGATAACAGTTTCACATAAGTATCTTGAACTATGTACAGAAACCACGCAGTGGAAAAGTCTGTCATTACTCTCTTAAGAGTCTAGAATAAAATGAAGGGGCAGGAACAAGTGGACAAACCTCTCCAAGCTGAATGGACCAATGACACTCATGCCAGCCACCCTCAGCTCCTGGAGCCTGCAGGCAGCTCTCACAATCCAGTTTCATATTGCAGCGATCTGGACAAACCTGTGCTGACTTGATCTCTATGCTTGATCGTCCAGAGATCTCACTGCTGACGCAGTTCCAGTCATAGACTGGCTCACCAGTCACTGTCTTTGAAAACTCAGCTGTAAACATAATTTTATAACAGTGCAGCTACTTTTCCCAGTGCTTTACCTATACTGATCAACCAAGTCAACCACTAGAATAACAGAAATAAATCAGTGCTAAGTGTCTAGTTCATGTTTTTCATCAGTACACAGCTTGTCGCATATGTATCTCACAGATGGCATAAAGTGTTAACAATCAATACATTAGGATGTGACAACTTCAAATATGAATGCTGACAGATTTTACAAATGTACAGTTCTATCAGCGTTCAAAATATTATAAAGAGGTATGTGCATTCTTTGTCAACTGATAAACCTACCAACACATTTGCCCATCCAATCATTCATGTAATGGAAACACAAGATTTGACACTGTTAACATATAAGCCTACCAACCAACCCAAATATCAGTCAATTTAATCTAAAAGTCATTAACAAAACCTACTTCATTACGAATCAAATTAAGACTATCCACCCTTTTTTCTGTCTTCAATGAACAGACATAACTTTTTATTTTTAAATTTTTAGTGTAACATAACATGACACAAAATGCACAGTATATGTAAATGAAATAGCCAAGGAAGAGACAAAATGTTCTGAACTAAGGTACAAACAAGGGCCGTGCCATAGCTCAAGTGGTTAGTTGCTGGCTTCCCATCGCTTCCTTGTCCTGTAACATTATAGTGGATTTATATGAACATTTATCAGTGTTGCTCAAGCCAAATTTCAGCACAAAATAAAAGTACAGTACTTCTCCATTCAGATATTCTACAGATCCAGAGATATGGACTACATTTTAAACTTGCAACAAATTCTGCCAGATTAAACTAGCTGTGTGAGAGAAAAACGTAGATCTTATACCTGAAAAAAAAATGTGCAACTTAATATATTGTGGCATGTCTGCTGAAAGTCAGGATTACTAAGCCAGCAGACAGCTGTGCTAGGCAATGGCTCTGCAAAAATTGGCCATTGCTATGCAATGGCTCAGTAATGATCAAGTGGTCACCCCAACAGACATGAAAGCAACAACAGAAGAGCTGTTGGAAGTGGTGTTTTCTATGCGGTCTATGCAGGCACTATATAACGAGGAGACATCTGCATACAGTCTTGAGTATCGCACATGAGGCTGATATAAATACCTCCACCACAGCCCTGCAAGTCGTAGGAGGCAACAAAAAGGGAACCCAGCACCTGGGGGTATAACTGGGTCACCTTGTTCCTGGGGTACATAAATACAGGGACCTGGCCCTCCAAGCTGGGGGTGTCTGGAATCTGTGACAGAAAAATATGTCATGAGTCTCGTAGGACTTGGACCCAAGAATTACTGTGCTGACAAGGACCAGCAGCAACTGTAAACAACAGACCCATCCTCTCATCAGAGTTGGTGCCCCACATCAACAAATGCACAACTGTCTGGCAGGAATAAAAATCTGGTCGTGGGCCCCAGATGTGTGCTTGACATTAAGACAGACTGGCTGACCATCAGTCATTATCATATCTTTAACTTTGACTTCTGATAGTCCTGAGTAGCAAATATCTGGTCTTGGACTCAAGATAGGGTTTGACACCAAGACAGACTGGCCGACTGACCGTTGGTCATAACATAACTTTGATTTTGACTTTGACCTGACAGTCCTGAGATGGCCAGCAGCCTGCGAGGATGTGAGCCTGGGAGCAGAGAAACGTCCACTGTTGGGAGACATTACCGTTCAGGGCAGCGAAGACTGTGATTGAGAACACTAGTCTTTGTGAGTTAGTGATTTGTAAAGTGTATTAATGAGTTATGAGTTAAAGTGTCCAATAAATCCACTTAGCAATCCAAACCCTGTCTATCACATGACAATATGAAGTATGGGAGAGAGACAGAGGAAGAGAAATAATCCCTGATCTCCTTATCTGACTAATGAATGACCTGATAAACATCAACACGAATATATATGGCATAATGGTAGTAAGCGTACCATAAACCATAAAATGAAGACAGAAACTTACGACTGAGGAGAACCTGACGTGTCCACACACAAGATCCAAGACTCACACACTTGTCACAGTCTGATGCAGGACACTGCCTCTCAGCACACTGACTCACATCTGACACAGTTCTCTGGCGAACACTGCACTTGTTCTCACGTTCACACTCACTTTCCTCAGGGATGCAGCGGCCTCTTGCACAATTTGAGCACCATTTGCACACCTGCTCAAAAGATTACAGAGATACAAAAACCTGAAATGTCTGCATTCCTTTATATGTTTTTTTTTTATCAGAGAATGGATTACTTTCAGAGCATCTTTTTAATCTGACTGATGTTTCAACTGTAGCTTAGAAGTCACTCTGACCTAACAACTCTACAGTAACTTGCATATTTCCACTGCATGATGTTATCATGACAACAGATTTTACTCCTATGTTATCCATTGTGTAACTGGATGACATCTCAAAATACAATGGAATTTAACAAAACTGCCTTGAAGTGCAACGGTAACTTCTTGCAAAATAAAGACCTTTATTATGAAGATGGTCTATCCCTCTGCACCACTTCACCACACCATATTCAGCTGGACTCAAAATGTAACCCTCTCACTGAGTAATGATGCTGCACGAGACTGAATTCTATTTTGAGTCTGAATCCATACAAATGAAAATTTTTGCATTAAACTGGCATAATCTGGTTTCTGCTGTTTCCACATTCATATGTTTGCAGTCTTTTCTTGTTGCTTCACAGCTGCTTCTTTATTCTGCATGGTTAATCACCAGTCTTAAAATATGAACCATAACTGTGGCACCTGATACTTTCTGAAACACTATTCCCTTTCACTCTACTGCTTTTGACATGGCTGCCCTTTTTATTTTGAGCAACACTGCCACTAGCACAGCATTTCCTGACATTGTAAATCAGCAAATTATCCCTTTTGTTTCATAACTTTTGTGGCACTTCAGGCAACCTCATGGTTTCTGACCTTGAAACATAAGTCTCTCTGTCTCTCTTGCTTTCCCACTTGCTACTTTCACATAGTAGGATAATGTGAACTAGTGATCCATGATGTAATACATGATGTGAACACAAAATGCTTAAAACTGATTAAAAACATCTTATATATATCTTTCAAATTTATGACAACCTGAAGATTTGTAGCCCTTAGGGGTAAGGGCAATATCATCTTCTGTTTGGTCAAACACAATTCCAGTTCCTTTTGACATGACCCTGATGTGTAAATCTAAAGTAGGAAAAATTTTTTGGAAGTTCGAGAATGAAAATTAACGTTCTAATTAAGATTGAGAAGATAGATTGTCTAATTAAGTGAAGACAAGGCATACAATGTACTAGTTTGACGTGAATTGAGTAGCACCTGAAGATGGCATTTTTATGCCGAAACATGTAGTGAGAGTGAGAGAAGAAGATAGATAAGTGTACGCACTGCAAGACGGAATAAACAAATCATGAAGATTGAGAATGTTTATCTCAATTCACTCTCAGAAATGTATGACTCGCACATGCCTAATGCATATAATGATGTATTAATTTTAAAAACCTGCCTCTCTAACAAAAGTGGAGGTGAAATTATCTGATAAGATTTTCAGTTGTGGCCGTACTTGTTAACTGTATGTGAAAAATTATTACAGTAACACCATCAGATATAAACTGCCTGAGAAACCAACAAGGCCAAACTGCACAACTCTAATGGTGAGGAAAATATTACCTGCGCTTCATTAATATGACTGGGCCATTTTGCCAAACATTCTGTACATGTTGTGTATTGGGCACAGTTCCTTTTTGACAACCACTTGGCAGTGCAGACCACCCCATTATTTACACTAACTTGTGTAGCATTGTGGTCACGAGGCTCACAACTGGAAAGAAACAATACACAAACAAATCTATACTAAACTTATCATATATACATATAAAACTGAACTGGAAAAGGAACTAGGTTAGTGTAGAAATATGAAATGAAATTTATGGCGAAATAGAAGGTGAGAAATACGCTACATAAACTCTGTCACATGCACCTACATGCCAAAAAACTACTACCCGCTGCATAGCTACTTCTTTGTATGACTCATGAGGTAGTAACATATCAAATTATGCACCCTTTTACATAATAAATTGTATCAACAACTTTTGGTTGTGAGAGAGCTGCCTCTGATTGTCTTAGGATCTTTATGGTTCTCGCTTCAAAGCATTAATTTTCTTAGGATTGGAACAAGGGTTCTAAATCTGCCAGAACTAAGGGGGTGGTGCTTATATATTATTTTGGCAGTAACAGTTTATTTTCATGGAGCTGGAGAATTTAAACCTCCTGTCTCTACGTGCTTGGTGGCCATACTTAAACCTTGGTGGTAACAGTATTAGGTAACACTCGGCCAACCACACTGTGCACTGTGCCAATTCCAAAAGGGATCAGAAGCCAAGAACAGTTTAACGCAAGTCGCTGTTGCTGTTAAAAATTGCTGAAGGTTTGCAGTCTAGAGGACACAGAAAACAGTGGAATGGTTACACCCTGTGCAGCACATTCAACTGTCCACTCAAACTCTTTAGGATATGGAAAATGGAAAACATACATGTATGATAATATTCCATACCTCACTTCTGATGTGAACATACCAGTAAGTTCATACTCATCAAGGGATCAACTGAAGCTTCATAAATATTTTTACTAATGTCTAATTATATACTGAATGGCTCTTACAATATTCAAACATCTACCTGACTAGGATAACCAGAAAAGTATAAAAACCTCAGTGAAGACACTCTGTCTCTAGGCGAAATATGAGATCTCTGATATACGAAGAAGTACTAAGCACTACGTGAGCTTAATAAAAGTATTATGTTTCCATAAAAAATCTGTGTAGAACACCTGCAGTAGTATGATACACTTTGTACAGAAAATAACTATCATCTTGAACATCTGTTCACCTCTCTTCATTAATCCTCATGTTGGAGTAACAGAGTGTAATGTTATCTCCATGCTCTGTCATAATGTCACAGTGATTACACCCGAGGAACTTGCGACACTTATTCTTGCCCTTCCACAGCCGGCACAAATCCTTTGGCAATATAATCCGTGTCACATGGCTCTGAATCCCACCATCGAAACCACCAATCACAAAAGCAGCTCCTGTCTCCACATCCAGCGTCATAGCATGAGCATATGTTGGAGGAGGAGGTGACCCAACAATCTCCACATCTGTAAGGTGGTTCAAATATCATACACTTCATTCTATAGCCTGTCTAAGTTCTTAAGATGATAACAAAATCACATCTATTAAATTACAGCATTATCTATGGTCCCCAATCTTAACCCTTTCCTAACATTCACACTTTTTCCTTACAAGTGAGTGTCATTATCTGCAACATTTTCCGATTTTCACATCAATAAAACAGCAGTAGATATATGTCAGCCAGTACCTTGGCCAGCTCACATTATGCACTTCAAGTAATAAACTAGGAACTTCAATATTTCTAGCACTGTTAAACATGTTTAATAACAATACATAATTCAAGACCTGTGTGACATATCGAGGCCCAAGCCATACATCCATCCATCTTTAACATTAGAAAATTTAGACTATACACAAAATGGTATGAATATTGTATTTAAGCATCCTGTTGCATCAGTAAAATCATTTGATATACAAACACACACACAATGACACATTTTGGCAACACAAAGTCACTGTCAGGAATATATGATGATGATATAAAAAGGTGTGTGTGCTGTGGCATGGCATACACCTTTTCACACCATTTTAAAAGTTCTAAAAACATTTTACATATTGAATTTAGCAGACACCAAAAATTTGTCAAATAATAAACCGTTTAGGTGTGCAGCCCTCACTGGTTATATAACATTATGCTAGAGTGTAACGATTTATGTAATCATCACCTATACCTGAAAATAGTACCTGACAGTGGTACACGAAAACAAGTGACAACCTGTGAAAAGTCATCAAGACACACCAAAGGGATTGGGACAAGAGGCTGCCTATCTTCCTTCTTGCATCCACCTATGACACTATGAGCTTGACCCCAGCTAACACAGCGTTGGGAAGAGAAGTCCACCAGCCCTGTGACCTGCTATTCGGTGCTCCCCATGACAAGGATTGACCCACCATCAACCACATGACAGACCTCAAGGACTGGCTACACAGCATCCACAATTACACCCACCAACATCTGAAGCTGGCCAGTAGCAGAACAAAAATGCGCTATAACTCCCTGGCACACCCTGCACGCTAACAAGAGGGTGACAAAGTGTGGCTGCAGCAGGCAACCCACACTGAAGGAAAGTCACCAAAGCTTCATCACTCATGGGAGGGCCCACACACAACAGTCACACAAATCAATAATGTGGTCTACAGGATTCAGCAATACCCTAGAAAGATGACAGTAGTGCAACCGGACTGGCTAGCACCCTACCAGGGAACTACTTGAGATGAACAGCCCTAAGAAAGCATCAGCTGGAGAACAGTGAGGCCTAATCCATGGCAACTGAAATCCGAACACTGATAATACTAGACAAAGTGTCAAGACCACTATGACACGATGGTGCTATTCACAAACACGATCACATACATCACAGGCATTACCCTGTGCTACAGTGATTTAGAGTGTGTTACAATCATTTACAGTTACAAGTTACAGGGATTCAATAAATTAAATATTCAATCCAAATCCCATGTCCTGTCACTAACATGTGTTTTGGTTAGTTTAATGTGCATACATCAGATGTAACAAGTTATGTTTATTGTTTCCTACAATAATTAAAGAAAGATATGATGAGGAGGAGGACATAAATAAGGACATCTTTCATTTCATCTTAGACACTACAGCAGAGTGGAGGTTGGAGGGATGGCTGAATCATTATACACCCTCTGGTGTACACGTATAGTACTGTTACCACTTTCTTATGCTGTAATTCATGCAAGATATAGCTGTCCCTGTGATTAAATAATTAAACACAGTGCCATGAAGACAGTGGAAGGGACAGATATAGCTTCATGAATTCTCAGGCTCGGCACTGTATACAGGTGAATGATCAACTTTATGTATAGTCCATTCGCGGAGACGAGACAGTCAGCATAAACAAAGCAAGCCCCTAGTCGCCACAGCTGACAGCAAGGAGTGGGCAAAGCGCGCAGTTACTCAGTGTAATCACTGCATTCGGACGCACGTTAACCTGCATTCAGACTGAAGAGTGAACTTTGGATGCCCCTGCAACGAAACACGCATCACGTGATCGCTGCATGATTTCATTCAAAGAACAAAGGAGACACCGCGTGCATTTGTTTATGAGGACTCTCTCGTCTTTGCGAATGGACTGTAGTGACTGTTTTACCCCCCCCCCCAGGGCAGGGAAGAGTCCCTGGTACCACTGAACAGACTGGGCAGACTCTCTTGGTCTCTAATGCAGCCCATACTGTGAACCAAACCTTGATTCTCCTGTTGTCCAGCCTACAGCCCAGTTACTACACTGATTTCAGTACACGGTTAATTGTAATTCAAGCAAATAAAGTAATGAATACCGACCTGCTGTGAGAAGCCTCAACCACTGATTGCAGGAATATGTATATGCAATGAGGGAATTTGAAGTGTTGTAATGAGATCGTCCACCAAACACAAGCATGTAGTCATCAGTTGTTACAGCAGAATGTAAGTAACGAGCCTGCGGCTGGGGATAAACAGCATATATATACATATACATCTTAATAAAAGAGAACTTTACTAACCTCTGCATGAAAAATCTGTCATCCATACAAGATTCTTGTTTTACATGGTAGCATACTACTTTGCCAACTGTGCTATTTAGCATCATATGAAAAATGACATGATAATTATGACTAACGTGATGGGAAGAACATAGAAAGAAAATCACGATAATCCAGACACCTCCTGAGTATACAGCATGCAGCTACCCCTTGTGCTGCAGCATAATGTACAATTTGTACTGAGGCAATGTACTTTATTTAATGCTAACCTGATTACATAATTACATATCTCTGTCCAATATAATGGAGTCCAAAACATTCATCGCAACAGCACTGAATCCTGGCACTGTATTCTGTCCTAAGGCAGATAATATGTTCTCAGATTTTTTTGGCCTGCATCAAACGGATACTTTGGCCTTTGGGATTTTGCCACACTGCATATGAACATGTTAAAACATTTCAGCAATGCCATCTTCAGGGTGAATGAGGTGGTAGGCCCACTTCATTCTTCCACCTCGTTCTCCATAAGATGGAGAACCGCAGTGTTTGTTAACACCTTGGAATGGCTTCAAAATGTGATCCAGCTAAACAATGCAAACCTAAATTAGACACTATGCCACATCATTCAATTTTGTGTCTATGTTTCTCACTATATCAAGTGAAGAGTTCTTCTGGGATACAACTCTGTGCAGTCTTTTGAGAGCCAACTGACATTTTGGAGGAATATACCACCTCCATCTTCAGGGATGAGGAGTAAACCAAGCAAGAAACCAGCAGAGTACAGATTCTGCTTGTTACTTACTTCGTGCTGGTTGTTTGCTTGGTTTACTCTGCAAATCTGAAGACAAAGGCATTATGTTCCTCAAAACAACAGTTGACTATCAATGCACTATACACCATTCTTCACAACCACTTCTGTGAGAACCTCAAATCCTAAGTTTCACACTCTCAATACCATTTAACCTCTACCCATTAGATTTTATAGCTCCTCCTGCAGATCTTACCTCAACCAATCAATACAAATGTCATCTTAATCAAATACAAAAGCAAAATCTTACTGTCTGTGACAAGCAACTATAAATACAAACCAGATTAAGTCTTTGAGGGTTGTATTCTTCAAATGTGGGCAAGATGGACCAGAAGCGAGTTGGATAATGAAATGCGTACAGCTTGTTGGAGATGAATGTCTGGTTGATGCTATACATGTAGCCACCAAACATGTAGAAACTCTGGGTGGGGGCATGATACACAGTGCTGTGTCCATAGACACCTGAGGCAGAAAACAGCAATTCATAACATCGTCATTCTCATACTACACAACAACTCCTAGCCTTGCATACTGCCTTGCGATAAAAGTACAAACAACTACTAAGCCAACATATGACATGTTTGGTATACAAAACAGAACAGAAACTCTATTTTGAATTCCCTTTGAAAAATGCTAAAGAAGCAATGAATAGAGTTTCATAACTGGGTGTGCCATTTTTTTTCCCCCCGTATGGAACAAACCTTAAGGATGGAGTGAATCTTGAAACTTACCAAGTGGTCCATTGCCTGTTGTGTTAAGAGAGTTCCAGAGTTCTGTTTCCAAATCAAACTCCCACACTGTTTCTAAGAAGCCACAGCATGGACTGAATCCTCCAATCAGCACCAAGCTTTCGGATTCACCACTTCGAAAAAGAGTTAATGTGTGCCCAGCCAGAGGAGGTGGATGTTTCTTTTTCTGTCAAAAAATAAATAATGAATGTCACAGACCATTCTATTCTGGAAGAATTTCATTAATTTCATACACATCTCTTCAGTTCGTGCTGGCAGTGTTTTAAATTAAGACTAAATCCTTGTAATGCAGTGACATTGTCACATCAGTGAAGAGAAGATGAGACGTACTTGTATGGTATCGAACAGAAGTATGAACACTATTTACATGGACTTCGTCCACCACCACAGGTTTTATACAAAAATTAATAATAAAATAAAAATAAAACAAAATAAAAAATCAGTTCTATTTCCATCTTCAGGTGGAGAAGATCTGAAGAGATTTCTCTTCCCCTTGAGTCCCTAGACAACTACTCTCATGCTCTAGGCATGATCACCTAGAGAAGGGGTTCCCAAACTTCTATACATTACACCTGCCTTAAAACATTTTATAAATTTCACACCCCCTTTTATAAGTGCAAACAATTTGACATAAAATTCAGCTATGAGTACACACATTTTATAATTTATGATACACCATTCAAAATATACACCTCATGGTTCGATTAGTGGCATCAAAATGGTTGCCTCTTTGAACATAACTTATCATACCAAGTTGGGAGTTTTGAAATGACTGCTCTGAGGCTCTACCAGATTTTTTCTGAGAAGCAGTGGGTCTGGAACGGGGTCCACTCAGCCTTGTGAGGACAACTGAGGAGCTCTTTCGAGGGAATAGCAGCTCTGGTCTAGAAAACCGAAATTACTGACCAAGGGGATTAGTTGCGATGACAATGCGGCACCCTCTATCCGCTAAAATTGGCACTCACTTCACCAACAAGGGGAGGTCACTCAGTCAGTATAGTTTGCTTGTGGCCTAAAACCATGCAGTTCGTTTTTCTCATACGAGATAAAAGTGCCCCTCCAGGGGTGGCATGCCTCACATCCTAGGAACCTCTGATCTAGGGTAGGAGAGAGCAGCTCAAAGTTCAAACAGATAGGTTTAAATGTTCTGTCACACTGTAAAATAATTAAAACTGGCTCAAAATATGTGTTCATTAAATCAGCACATTATGAAATAATTTAATCAAACTATAAATGAAGATAAATTCATTTCACTATATGGTGTTTAATATGTTCAGAGGTGGACAACTGTCCCAAGATTAGATACATGTTACACAAGTAAAAACAGTAGCACATACATACCTTAATTTCAATCCACCTCTGATTCTTATGATTGAACTTCCAGAAGTCATCAAGGGTATTGTTTGTCTGGCCACCAATCTCCTCTCTCTGGTTTCAAAAAGATAGAGTTTGCTCATAATGTCAATAATCTAAACATCTTGTTTAGAGTTTCTTTCATCACAATATTCTGCTGTTCAACTTGTGGTGGATATTACACATAAACTGTACCTTAAAATTTGAAGCTGTTTAACCTGAAGATTCATTACTACATTCACAAGAGCCTGTTGCAATTGGTCCCTTTCATAAGTCAGGTGAATCCAGCGCACACCTTAACATCCTGCTTATATAAGATCTCTTTCAGTATTTCTCCCATTTATGCCCAAGCCTCCCATGTGGTATTCCCTTCAGATATTCTGACCAGAATTTGTATACGTTCATTTCTATCATATGTGTATATGCTACATGCCCCACCAACATCACTGTTTCATCACCACATATGGCAATGAACATAGTCACGAAGCTCCTCATTATGCAACTCTCTCCAACCCAGTGGTGTTCTAATATAATATTCTCTTCAGAACCCTGTTATTATGTACCCTCAGTCTAAGTTCTTCCCTTGAAATAAATACTGGTCTGCAGAGGTTACATACCTGTGATGTACATTTGTCATCTCCATGACAAATTTGTGAAAGACCTCCATATACATAGATCTCTCGGCGAGAGCTGACTATCTCTGCTGCATGAAAGTAGCGAACTTGGGGCATGCTTCCAGTTGAGTCCACTGTCACCTAAATAAAGTTATAGCGACAACAAAGGTTATTCTTAATCTTGCTAGCATACAATATGAAGCTCTATTAAAGATAACAGACATCTGAAGTACAGGAAATTCTGAGTCAAATTAAATGATTCTACAGAGATATTGGGTTCTCGGACTTTATCCAATGTCCTGGTTTTAAGATAACTAAGAAAAATACGTTTTGGAAACTGGATCTGTTTCCGTCCTCAGGTGAGGGAAAACACCTATTCTGTTGGGTTCCTTAGAAAGACGTCCAGTGATTCTAAGGGACCCAACAGAATAGGTGTTTTCCCACACCTGAGGATGGAAACAGATCCAGTTTCTGAAACGCTGTATTTTTCTTAGTTATCTTAACACCAGGACGATGGATAAAGTTCGAGAACCCAATATCTCTGTGTGTTATACACCATCATCAGAATGCTATAGTAACTAAATGATTCTACCTTCATTAACAGTTTTCTGTAGTACCAAGCTTCAGACAGCCAAGAGTACTTAGTCAAATTCTAGTGTTTGAGGTGAAGTAGTGCCTGGCCTATCAACTAGGAATTCCAACGTGTATACTCTACCGGCATCCAAGAGTTGTTCTTTGTGTCAAAGAGTCTGATGTCATTCAAAGGCCCATTTGTTAAAGAGAAACCTCCAAACATCCAGAGTGAGCCACGTGTGTCAACAACCAGACTGTGACCGAAGCGTGGCAGCTGTTTGCGCAGATGGTCTACTTGACTGTCTGTGGGGAGTCGAGCCGCATCAAAAAGTTGGGTAAATACCAGCTGTGAGCCATGCAGAGCCACTGAACAGTCCTCACCGCCAAACCCAGAGGAACATAGGCAACGACCATATTTCTAACAACATAGATATTTAACAGCCGTCACTCTGCTTTTAAAGTTTCATATTTAATATCTGGTTATAAGATTATGAAGATATATGTTTGGAAAATAATTTTTAAAAGTCCTTATGAAGGAACAACAGTGTTCTATCTTAAATTATTGTCCCAGTATTAGCATTAAGAGCTCTAAGAAAAGTTGTAAGATACCATCATTTCCATATCTTGGGTTGACCTCAAACATAAGCTCCCTTATTATTATTAACTAACTATTTCAATCATTAAATGGGCAGATGGCATTTATTACAATCTAAAAATTACCAAGCTTATTCAGCTTTAATACAAGGCGAAAGGAAAGACTGCTAGAGTCTATGGTGAATAGGAAAAAAAATTTGGTGTTTTGAAATGTTCTTGTAAATAATTCATCCAGCTACATTCTATTCAATCGCATTAGTTCTAGCACACTTCAGCTATAGTAAGGAGGTATTTCATGCTAAATAATAATAAAAGAAAAAAGTAAAATTTTCAATCCAGTCTTCTCTGATTTCAATAAAAGCTGGTGAACTGCACATTTCATAGAAAATCAATATGCTTGCAAAATGTTGAGGACTCTATGTCTTACAGTTTCTATGGAGCAGGGGTATAAGAATCATAAAGAACTGCATTTTCTGGTATATCATCTCGATTAAAAATTATCATAACTTTCGTTCTGCATAAACTACACAGCTTACATGGGGATTCTTTAGAAAAGCCAATCAAATGCTCTTTTCACAGGGAATTTCATTAGTTTTTCTAAACATGCCCCATATGAAGTCCGAAGTATGCGCAGAATGAAAGTTATGATCATTTTTAGTGAATATAGTGTACAAGACAAAGAGATCTGATATGATTTTGCATCCCTGTTCCACAAAAACTGCAAGACACACAGTGTTAAAATTCTGCAAGAACACTATTTTCTATGGAGTCTACAGTCCTGCCTAAAATCTGAGACTGTTATGACTGTGATAATTTGGAATGGAACATTCTCAATAAGTCCACTTCTGAAATGGAGATATGAATGAGAACTTCACTAATCCCTACTGGTAGGGACAGCTTGAAGTGGACTTCAAATGGCATACGACCCTGTTATTCCTTACAGTCATACGAAGTTTTACTTCGTCAGAGGTGAATAAAGGGCATGAGCTTACAGGAAACTTATTTAAGCATAGCATCTTCTCCATATTTCTGGAATGTTACTTTCATGAAAACAACCCAAGCATAAGATACACATGATATGGAATTAAAAGCGAGTTAAGTATATTACCCAGTGACTTACACATTCACGCATCACAGAAACAAAAAATTACTCACCTTGTCACACACTCCTTGCCTCTTATCACTGCTACAGTTGCTGGGACACATTTCGATAGAACAATTAGTCCCTGTCCAGCCATCTGCACATATGCATTGCCCACTGCGACAAGTGTGATTACCAGGACAACTATCTGGGCAGCTCAGAACTTTATAACTGGCATTGAAACCCTCTGACAAATCTCCTTGTTTGTAATATACTGTCAAAACACCTAGAAATCAACATACATTATTTAACTGCAATGAAAAAAGTATATTATTTCTGAACATATATTAAAAGAAACTTCACAGAAGCCAAATATTTTTAACACTGTTATTTAGAACTCTCATATAAATGTTAAAGCTCATAAATATACTTTGTATAACACAATGGAATCACGTTCCTGAGATATGTTGAAAGAGGAATATTACTGGCTATGTACAGTAAAGTTATCTCTGTGCTCAACTAATTAAGCACTATGCCATGAAGGCATATGGGGGAGTCGATGTATAAATCCATATTTTCTTGGCCTCAGCACTAGATGGAGGTGAGTGGTCAGCTTCATGCCCTGGTCGCTTTACCCCAGGGAAAGAGTCCCTGGTACCCATTGGATAGGAGGTTGTGTAGACCCCACAGCCCGCCTGGACGAAGTGAAAATTCTTGCCCCCACCAGGTCTCAAACTCCGACTTCTCGGTTGTACAGACTGTAGTCAGTCACTATACCAACTGCACTATCCCGGCTCTTTATTGGCTATATAATAATGATAAAACATATAACACGAACTAAATATTTTTCTCAGTATGCAAATACTCGTAAGAGATATAACTGGATTAACCTTTATCATCCAGGAATACTGATTTTTAGATCTTCTAGTAATAGGGGACTGGTGGCAATATTTAGTTCAAGGGTTGACAGTTTACTGTCCATGAATCTTAAATCCCCTGCATCTACACAGCTGGAGACGATATTTTACCTTCAGAGTAATGATATTAATATTGAAGAAATGCACTGCTCAGCCAGCAGAATATGCATATGTTGTTTCAATAATGTAAAACACAACCAATGAAGGTTAAATGTAATGAAGGAATGAAAAATGAGAGAGATATCAAACATATATTAAATAATATTGTAGCAATTAGTACTGTTGCTATGCAATGATCATGAGAAGGAACATGTGTTGCTAGGTAACAGTTGGTTAACATTCTCGCAGAAATCATACCTGGCCTATTACTGGACAACCAACCATGACAACAACAGAAGAAATGTTTGAGGTGATGTTTTCTGTTAGGTCCGCCCTGAGGCTATACAGTGAGGACCCCAGCCTGGCTGAGTGGCAGTTTAGTTGAGTGAAGTAGCTGGTTGGTGAGTGAGAGACTTCAGTTGCGAGATACTCACCAGAGTAATGACATGAGCATAGAGGCTGAAGAATCTCCACTGTTAGAAGCTGTTGCTGGGGAATGGCTGCTCAAGACACAGCAGGATAGAAAAAGACTTAACAGGTGCTGTGGTAATTTGTGAAGTGTGAATAGTGATAGCATTTAATTACTTGTAGTTCTGAGTGGTGTGTATAAATGGTCAATAAATCCATTGACCGACCCATGCCCCATCTATAGTCACATAAATACATGACAATATGTTTAAAGAATAACAAGAGAAAATCCTCCCTTTCAAACCGAATAATAAAGCATATTTCAAAATTAAATTCATTCCTTTCCTGGTGTACATCATTAAGAACTAAAATTTCAGATAGCACTAAATGGGTTAACTTGATCCACACAGGCTTTAATATTACCAGACTTGGCTTCCACAGTAACTGGGTACTTGGAGTCCACGCTGCAGAACACACCCAGCACGTGACTCTGGTGACTGTTAGTGGCTGATACAAAATCTGGCAGCCCATCATACACATAAACACTGTTCTCTTGGCAGCTGACGTTGATGTCCTCATGGATCGTAAACTGAACAGTACTGTCAAACGGAAGAAAACCACGTTAATGTCTCTACAATCACTTAATGCTCATGTAATAATACTGTGATAATATGACTGAGACAGCCATTCTTGGGCAACAACTGGTTAAACTTGTAACAATGCCAGGCCCATTGCTAGGCACTGCCCACCATAACAATTTGAGCCAGTTGTGGAGCCTGAAGACTCCCAGAACTGTAAGACAATAAAATATGATCATGACTTCCACGGGACTCAGAACCAAGAATATCTGTGCTGGCAAGGGCCAGAGGCAATTGAGCAGGCAGGCAGGCAGTCAGGCGGTCAGTGAGGGCCAGTGAGAGCGAGTGAGTGGTCAGTTATGGCTCAGAAGTCGATAGTGGAGCAGTCAGTTGTAAGGAAGTCGCAAACCAGTTGCCATCCAGTGAGGTCATGAACACAGAGGCTGACAAATCCACATGGTTGGGAGCCATAACCTAGCAATGGCTACTGAAGACAAACTGAGAAGAATTCAGGAGTGCTGCATTGAGAAGCTGAATGTGTGTATTATCAATAGCATTATAGTTATCTGTAGTTATGAGAAATAAAAGTATAATACATCCAATTACCAATCAAAATCCCATGTCTGGTCACCAACATGTGACAATATATAAACAAGATTTGTACTGAAGTTTTCATGACAGTCCATTTTCACTGCATAATCATCTGGGTACATTATGTTATTTATTTATTTATGGTTTCCTTAGAAATGCTGTCAACAGTTCAGATCACATAACATTCATAATTTTAATGTATTAATAATTATTTACCATGAACACAGTAAATACAAGTTAAGGCTTCATTCTTCTAGGATGTGATGCTATAAAGTTTGGTAGGATATCACACTAACACCATTACATTCCAGAAGACCACAATCTTGATATTCCCCACCATGAAAACCAGTTGACTGGTTATAATTTCAATTATTTCTGCTACGCACATAAAATGTGAATAATACTGTGTTATAAATCCCATGACTATCTACGTCACACATATCACTCTGTTTCATTACACGCAGAGGAGGAACAAGGCAATTTTACAAGACATGAAAGTTGTATGTGATCAAATCATGATTTTCAATATTTTTTACTTTAATGACCACAAAGATGAACCATGATCACTTACTATCAGTTACTAAATGATTTTTTAATCTTAATCAGCAATGAAGAAATTAATCATATATATTCAGATAGGCTGATATTTGAAATATTCATAAATTCAGTGTTAATTGTATACACAGTTCACTGTATAAGAGAGTCACAGAAATATGAGAATTTGCTGGCTCAACAACAATACAAGACATGAGGGTGGATGTCTCATAAATTACTTAACAACAATGCCAAGTGCAGCAGTTATTTCGTGTTTAATGGTATGAATGGGGGATAGCTTAAAAAAAAAAAAAAAAAAAGAGTTCGGATGGAAATAGTTGTGGCCTATTTCAAAGTATTATCCTGGCACCTGCCTGCAGACTAAAGGTAATGACAAAACACAGTCAGAATAGCTGGTGTGTCAGCCAAGTTTCAAACCAAACACTTAACTGAATACAGCTTAAAAGTGTTACCACTTGAGCCATCTTATTCAGTTTGTCACATAAAAATATCTTACAAACTAATAAACTTGTTCTTGTATCTTAATAGAACAAAGTAACATGAACAAATGCATAATATGATGAAATTGTTTACCAGTCATGTGGAACAGATTTGTTATGTACATCACATGGAGTTACAATCCACAAACACTCCCTGGTGGGTGGTGCACCAAGGCGAGACTCCCACGGTGTCAACTGACCCAAGCGGCTACCCAGACCTTGTGACTCCAGACCGGATAACATTCCTCGGGACACACACTGATAATAACATGTGCCACCATTCCTTTAAAAATAAACAAATAAATAAAAAAGTGTTGTCTGAGAATGGTAGTATTGGAACTGTTGGCAATATGCAGAACTTCACTTTAAAATGCTATGTATTATTAAATAGTTATGAAATAAATATGTAAGTCTGTAACAATATTGGTCATATAACTACCCTTTTGCACTATATACCTACCTGGGATCTCCATAATAACCCTTCCTGCACCTGCTGCATGTGTCACCTTCTGTATTATCTTGACAGAAACACACCCCAGTCTGCAAGTCACAGATGCCTTTTGCTTCATTTCCATGTCCATTACAATTGCAAACATGACAACCTCGACCAGACGTAGCATTCCCATAGCTGCCAGGTCTGCCAAATATTCACAAAAAGATAAAAACCTCAGCCATGATATTCTGCAGGATTGTGGTTCTTGGTCTTCAATTTACAGCAGAAATGCATACATATAAATGGTGATGTATACTCAATTGACCAAAAAAAGGCTATCACTCAATTACTTGGTAACATTTACTGCTTAAAATGACATCAAACAAGATGTGTTCCCCAGAGTATTGTATTTCTCCAAGTAACACATTCCCCTGAAGACACATCATTCATTTTCTTGTCTTTAAAAATAAACACATAAACTTTTAACAGTAACAATATTAATTAACACTAGTAATCACATGAGAAATGCATACAAAATTTTAGTCAGAAAACATGAATGGAAGTAGTCACTTGGGACAACTAAACATAGATGGGAGGCTCATATTAAAATGAATCTAATAAAATAGAATGTAAGGGTGTGGACTGTATTAATCTGACTTAGGACAGGGACTAGTGGCAAGCTCTGTGAACATCATAATGATACTTCTGATTCTAGAGATGGCAATGAATCTCCTGGCTAGCTCGGTAACTATCAGTCTAAAGGACTCTGCTGCAAAAATTTAGTACTGAAATAATGCGTTTAAATACACTATCTTTCATTTTTGGTCCATTATATTTCAGCAACTGTCTTCATGCAACACAGAAAATGCTCTTATTTTTGACAAACAATACCAATGAGTAATATGAAATAAACATAAAGACAGGTTTGCAGCCAGTTACCATGAGCTTGGACTACTTGAACACTGACAGCATTGCAAAATCATTATCAGTCTATCCCAGCCTCAGAATTCACTGGCATTGCAGAAACATGTACAATTCAGAGCAAAAGGATATACCATATTTATTACTACAGTCAGTACTGTAATCTCGTAGTCCTTATAAGTCTGTATCCCATACCAGACCATCCTCAATGCCATCCAAACAGTTCAAAATTTCACACTTGGTGGCATTGAAGGCCACTTCAAAATCAGAAAAAATATCCACTGCTGCCAGATGGGCAGCCTGTTTCACCCTCAATTTTCAGGGCACTGTTCGGTGTCTATACGCTGCATGAGTTCCAATGAACATGATACTTTTAAATGGACTGCCAACATGGCAACTGTGTGGATGACATGCTGAGTACAAAACAATAGGTGGGAGCAGTACTTCATTAACGATTTAATTTTCATCTTCTGCATTTTGGCAGCATCAACTGGCACATGCTGTATAGCGTATGAAGTTGTCAAGTCTACTTCTGAGGTTTTTAATGAAAAGCACAGCACTGAATATGATACACAACCCATCATTAGACGCAAAGATTTATGGTGAAAAACTAATGTGGTAAAGCTATCTCTGTAAGAGGCCATGAAGGCCCACTGGGTTATGAGATGTTGAGACTTTTACATTTTCTAGACAGTCACCTCACAGATGGCAGTGAAGCTGTCAGCCTTATGTGACAGCCACCCTTTAACCACAGGAAGATTCCTGGTCCTCATTTCTATTAGAGGCTGAGTCAACCCCAGGTCCATAGTGCAGCTGGAAGGATTAAGTCAATTGAAAAATCCAATAACTTCATCAAGAATCGAACCCACAACCTTCTGGCTTGTAGCATAGTGCCTCAACCATGCTACTGTGCACCCCCACTGCATGTGCTACTTTGACAAATAATATTTATTAATGATGCAACAGTGACCTAGCAAAAACGGGAACAACAGAGATTGGAGATTACCTGTATTTATTACATACACAATCATGGAACACAGGAAAATTATGGGGGGACAATTGAACACAAACAAGCAATAAATATTTTGCACTGTATGGTTACCTTACCTACCTACAGTACTGACAGAATTCTCCTGTAGCCCAGTTCTGACACTCATCACACTTGTTTATGCCCTGCGTACAAGTGGAGTGATTGTGACAACCACAGTTGGTCCCACAATCCACACCCGTCCAGCCGAGATCACACTTGCATGCATAATCAGGTGCACCCATACAATAGCCATGGATACATTTGTTGTAACATCTGTTCATCATATGAAAATGTGTACAAAGCAGAAGTTGAATGAAGAAAACAATATATATATATATATACACACACACACACATATATATAATTCTGATGAGGACAGTACTTAGAACATTGTGAAGGAACTTGGTGAATCATATTATTATTTACTACCATTACTACTTACTGAGAATTTACAATCTGAACTAAACATTTAGTGTCTTTGGACTTCTGTTTTGATATGTGCTATTTAATACTAAAAGAACAAAATCCATACTACAGTAAGTTTTATTTGCACCTACTATGAAAATTTCAAAATTGCTCCTATGAATTCACTGAAAATGATATAGGATGGGCATGAAATATGGGTGATAAAGCTTAAAATAACATGTCAGTCCCTTACTACACAATTTTATGTACACTAGCACAAATCTCATTAAAAATTTCAATGGAAAATAGTTAAATATATACTTGGTCAAAAAACACCTAACTGCAATAACATGAAAAATCTGGAAACACAATTACATTTACACAAAGATACTAAATTTCACAGAACAGGAGTATGCATTACGTGCTGCTGCTAAAAACAATCTCCGTGGTTTTAGTCCGCAAGTGAACTATAATGACTGAGCAACTGCTGCTTGTTGGCAAAGTTAGTGCCAACTTTAGCAGATAGAGGGTGTCGCATGGTCACAGCAACAAATCCCCATGGCTGTTAATTTCGGTTTTCTAGATCGAAGCCACTATTTCCTTGAAATAGCTTGATTATCCTCACGAGGCTGGGTGGACCCCGTTCCAGACCCACTACTTCTCAAAAAATCTGGTAGCGCCAGGAATCGAACCCGGATCTCTGGATCTGTAGCCAGGAACTCTGACCACTAGGCCACAGAGTGCTACTGCTATCCAGAAGAATTTGTTCTGGAAATGGTGGCCACTAAATACTGAACCGTGCAACGGTTCTTCTCTGTGAAGTTCTTTGGAGTCCCCCCCCCCCGAAACGCCGGGATGCGAGCCGTTTTTCCTTCTTTCCGCTCAAGGTCTTAGCTGACGTCAGGTCAGCTGACCTAGTTCCCCCTCCCTTCCTGGACTAATGCGAGGTTTCGTGTGTAGCGATAAGGAATGCCTCGGTCTCTCTTCCCGATACCGTCAGACAGGTAACATCGCCAGTTCCAAATTCGCTGTTTAGGTTGATTTGAGTTTGTGAAATTCTGTTTCGGCCCGGGCGCATTCTGAAGGGGGAAGAGTGCCCTCGCGACCTGATGAAGGTTGTATCAAGTCGCGAGGTTAAGCTTTGTTCGTAATTTTTGGAAACGCCAGTAAGTGACTTACTGTTGTGCTTGGTTTCCTGGTTTTATCACGACGCCGTGTGGCGTAAGTAAATGGTTTTGTTTGTTGGCTTGAATAGCCGGTCGCCCTTCAGGCGTGTGAGTATGAATATACAGTTGTGTTCCCAGTAAGGTCAATGGTTGCCATGAGGCGTGCTTATATTTGTGTCTGTGCGCTTAGCACAGAGTAATTCTGTATTAATTGTGAGTGTGTTTTGACCAGCCACTGCCCATCAGGCAGAGTCACCTGTATGCCTTGTTATCAATATACACATTTATTTATATGTTAGAAACGCCTGTAGTATTTGTGTATACTTGGGTTGTGTGTGTTCCCTACTAGTTCAGACTAGCAGATCCGTCCAGCTTGGCCCATAGTGCCGACAGTGGTTTTCCTCTCCCGAGATCCCCTACTCGACCTTGGGGAGGCATAGTGCACCACGTACAAGCAAGTCGTCTTATGAGCCTGTCCCTTGCCCGCTTTGAATAGGAGTCCATGGGTTTAAGTGGGTAGGAGAACTGGGTTCCCTTCCACATGGGAAGGGAAACGGCTCAAAGTGGTACCAGAGCGTGGTTCCCGACCCACGGGGGCAAGGGGCAACGGCTCAATACTACTCAAGTACACTTTCCACTGTTGCAATATTATGCTTCTGTAACCAGAGTATGACAAAACATCAAGCCTTTGCCTCTTATATCTATATTGTAAATGGATATTATTACGCTCATATGAAAAAACAATTGACTTCGACCCATACTAAAACATGTCTCACATGATGGACTACATCAAACATGAACCTAACGTATACGTCTTCGTTACTTACGTTTTAGTACAAGTTATCTTGCCATCACCAATAAAGCCACGTTTACACTGACAGCTGTAAGAGCCATGAGTATTGGTACAAACAGCCTCCGGATGGCAGTCATGAAGACCGAGGTCACACTCATCAACATCAGGGCACTGTGCATAAGCCCACTTTGCTTCCGAAGTCATCAGTGATATATTGTGATGATCACTTACCACCTGGCTGCATGGTTCTAGGAAAGAAAAATTAAATTAGCTTATGTATGATATGATGGAGAAGGTAAATTTCTAATACACAGGTCTTAGTTTCAAGGCCACCAAGAGTCACTGTTGATTTATTTCTTTTACAACCCCAACTTTCATAACTGCATATGAACATAGGGATTACCAGATCCTCATTGTGATTTGAGAGTTTACATAATCTGGAGGCCCTCACAGGCTCATTGCTAACCTAGCAATGGAGGCAATGACAACTGTCCAATGAGTGCACCACTTCAAAAGTAGGCCATTCATTTTTACAGAGAGTAACCCAACAAGCAGCAATGTTTCCCACACTAATATACCATGTTTATGTCTGTATATTATCCACTGGTATGCAATATTTACTGGATTAACATTAAATCCAAAATGATTACAAAACCAATTTTCTGTAATATTTTTATCTCTCAATCTAAGTTTATTATCTAAGATTTGAGGCTTTCACGGCGGTGACTATGAAGAAAGCAGTCTTCTGGGATTTTGCACCGTGTATATGTGGTGTTAACCGACGTTTCGGAGGAACGTATCGCCTCCATCTTCAGGGTAGAAGAAAAGATATATAAGAAATCTGCAGGCAAAGAGACCGTGAGAACCGGTAGAAACTGGTTCTCACGGTCTCTTTGCCTGCAGATTTCTTATATATCTTTTCTTCTACCCTGAAGATGGAGGCGATACGTTCCTCCGAAACGTCGGTTAACACCACATATACACGGTGCAAAATCCCAGAAGACTGCTTTCTTCTAAGTTTATCATCACCTTGAACGAGAGCACATTGGGTGTTTATGTTCAACAATGTCTTCAAGATGTTTGTGTTAAGTCTGTTGATCGAGTTTCACAAGTGTATTTCACAATACAATTCTGACAGTTCAGAGGTCCAAAAAAGAGTGCTCCTTACCAGTTTGTGGGCGATTAAAATCACCTTCCACACAAAGACCAAGGATGGGGTTCTCAACACTGTAACACCAGCCACAACCTAGATTCTGTAAGCAACCTGAGCAGTTGGCATGTCGACTACACGATTTACACTGCTGGCTGAGTTGTAAGAGACCTGATTTGTTAGCTGTATCTAATCCACGCTGCTGCTGATGAGTATTAGCCTGGTCCATCCACTCACGGCATAATCCAAACTGATACTCTGATGTGTACACAGAGAATGAGAAGCATTCCTGCCAACATTAAGAACAGAAGTCTACTTTAATGTCTGTATGTTCTTTGGTGTAACACTGCAAAAAATTAGTAACTCTATTTCAGGTTGATGGATGTTTTCATAATTTCAACATGAGGAACTAAGCTGAACAAATTTTGCAAAGAATGAAAACTCTGTATTAATAAAATAAAATAAACAGTCCTCAACTGAAACTTGATATATCTGCACTGTAATGCAGCAATGCAGAGTAGGTATATACATTATACTGAAATTCCTACAGAAGCTGCAGTCACTTTGTTATTCAAATAATTCATCATTCTTTACTGGACCTGAATGAGGCTCATCGCTGTGTTCATGAACACCCACAACAGCATTCAATTCTAAGTAAAATCTGTATTATTGAAATAAGCTAAATTTAACTTTGTTAGGCACCGGTCCCCATCCCTTTTCCTTCTTTTGCTAGCCTAACAAAACTTTAGCTGTCATAGTCATCTTTGTATGAATATTTTACATGCAAAATAAATCAGTACAATTATTTAACTACAACTGTTTAATAAACAAAAATGAACTTTATTTGCTTGGGCATATAATGTTACTATATGTGAAGAATAACAACAAACTCCATGATTTTAGTCTGCGAGCAAACTATACCAACCTAGCGACTGCCGCTTGTTGGCGAAGTTTAGTGCCAACTTTTGCGGATAGAGGTGCTGCATGGTCAGCACAACAAATCCCTACGGCCGTTAATTTCGGTTTTCTAGACCGAAGCCGCTATTTTCTTGAAATAGCTCCTCAATTATCATCACAAGGCTGGGTGGACCAGGTTCCAGACCCACTACTTTTCAGAAAAAATGTGGTAGAGCCGGGAATTGAACCTGGACCTCTGGATCTGTAGCAAGTAACTTGGACCACTAGACCACGGAGGCGGTCGTGAAGAATAACATGGATATTTATTTACATCTGCTCAAAAACCACAATTCAAATTAAACCATGCTGAAAGATACAAGTAACAATGATAATAAAATCTAACTTCCAAACTCCGTAGCCTGTAGTCTGCAAGCTAACTATACAAACTTAGTGACCGCCGCTTGTCGGCGAGGTTAATGCCAACTTTAGCAGATAGAGGGCGTCGCGTGGTCAGCGCAACGGATCCCCACGGCCGTTTATCTCTGTTTTCTAGTCTGGAGCCGCTATTTCCTTGAAATAGCTCCTCAACTATCCTCACGAGGCTGAGTGGACCCTGTCCCACACTCACTACTTCTCAGAAAATGTGGTAGCACCAGGAATCGAACCTGGACCTCTGGATCTGTAGACAGGAACTCTGACCACCAGACCACAGGGGCCAACTTCCAAACATATGGGAAAAATCTGTAAAGACGTAAAGAAAGCTCTCACAGGGGACCCACCTGTGTTGCTTCACACCAAACACATCGACCTCGGTCATCAAGACACTGAGAGCAGTTATCACGCTGATAGCAAGGCACTGGGCACTGGGAAAGCTCCACCACTGCATTCTGTGATCTGCAGCATCAGTAACTTTCACTTTTGGCAAAGAAAATAGTTTGAAAAATGCAAAGACCAGAACATTCCCCAAGCAAAAGACAGTCCAATAACAGTATAAATCTGCATACAGTGAAGTGTTATAATCATTTTTAGTTATGAGCTATAAGTGTCCAATAAATCTAATTATCAGCCCAAAACCCATGTCTTAACTGCTAACATGTGATAACACACACACACACACAAAAAACTCAGCCAGTACAGAAGGACTCCAGGCTAAAATTTTAACTCAGGACCTCCAAGATATGAGAAAGGAGTGTTACCCATTCAAATGCTATGTTCAGTGGGCCTGTAGTGTGCTTTATTGTTTCTCAACCCGTATTCCATTGGAATTCAAAGAGTCTGACATATTCAAATCAAGTCTTGGATGTTCATGTTTTGGTAACTTTTAACAAGTGTGCCTTCAAGTGAAAATACTGAAATCCAGTCCTGTCGGGCATAGCAATGTGACCCCAGTAGAAAACTACAGTATACTGAACAAATTTACAATACAGGAAGATTTGAAATTGCAACTACACACACAACAGCATTGGAACCTGTAACATTCAAATTTCTCTACAATAAAGACTAACATGTACAAAATAAACTGTCAGATCACTTGATATGAAGTTCTTTTATACAGTTTCCTTTCTCTCTTTAAAAATAACTTGACAATATATTCATGAACATTCAATAAAACTCACCTCCCTCTTCTGGCGCACCGAGCATCTTCAGTCCACCACTCACAAAGACTACTGCCAACACAGCTCTCACAAGTAATATAGTTGGAACAATTGGCACAACTGAATGGGAGCAACGTGAAGTAATGCCATTCTTCTGTGTCTGACCCTATGCAAGAAGATGTATGGCTGTTAAAAGGACACTTTATATGCAGTTCTAACTATTGTGCAAGAGGAAACTGTGATATAAATCAAGCAAGTATTTTGGAACTTCCACATATATAATTTGTATCTGGACAGACATCCAGAACAGAAGAGAAAATAAGAACATGGAAAACACAAAACGGAAAAAAAAAAATTTTTAAGAGAAGGTAAACATCCTTTGAAGATAAACTAATAAATAATGAGTAAGCAAGTATGAGCACATCTTAAAACTTTTACTGTTATATCTGACATTAGTCAATTACCAGTGTTTTGTCCAGACTGCCGCATCTGATCGAGACTGGATAGTAATGTGTGTAACTATGCTGCAGATTTGGATATAGCACAGGTCTAGTCATGTCTCCCAAAATGATTTCATTTATTTTCTTTGTAAACAAATTTGTTTTAAATTTTACTGTGATTTCTTCTTTGCGAACAACTTTGTTCAGACAACCACTTTTAATCAGTTGCTCTGAGTGGGTAATATTACCTCACAAGTGATCAGTGATTTGCTAAGGAGACAATGATGCTCCTTTACATAAGCTAAGGAAAAGCTTTCCAGTGTTGAAAATACTGTGCCCAGGCTAAGGTAATTAAATATATTTTTCTAAAGGCTTTTTGAGGAATGCGTTATTGCAACTCTTTCTCTTGCTTCCTTCATACAATTATATTATTTTCTTCAATTTTAGGCTGTCATGCCAAAAGAAAATATCAGACTACTTTAGAAACACAGATTAAATGAGGCATACAGTTAAACCTAGAGAGTCGAGATATCTCAGTTGGTATAGTGACTGGCTAGCGGCTGGACAGCCAGGATTCGATTCCCAGTAGGGGCATGATTTCTGTTCTCTACAACGTCCAGACTGGCTCTGGGGTCCACCCAGCCTCCTATTCAATAGATACTAATGGGTTTCTTTCATCGGGTGTAAAGTAGCCAGAGCATGAAGCTGACCACTTACCTCCATACAGTTCCAAGGTCAAGAAGGGTGGAGCTATACCTCCATCAATCATGTTTTCATGGCATAGCGCTTAATTAATTAGGCACAGGGCCAAATTTACCTTTTTGTACTTAAACCTATTGTAATTATTGTAATTTGACTTTAAATTTGTTATAAACAAAAACTTTCCTGTTAAAAAGAAATTATTTCTTCCAAGATTTCCCAAAATACTGCCGGCTGCTGATAACATGGGCCTTCATAATACTTGAGCATGCACTTTGAATTCAGCCACTCTGCTGCATCCACACCATTCCGGAACAAGCTTCAGAAACATATTTCTCCTAAACAAGCTTTCATTCAGACTTGCTAGTTGTACATTTCCACCTGTCCACAATATTACAAACCTCAAGCCTGATCTCTGCTGAATCTGCATGCCATCTGCAGAAGAAATAAACAGCTTCTAATTCTAACAGTGGGGATACACCTGACTTGACTACCACAGGAATACTGAACATGGCATCAATAAGTATTTCAAAACCATCTTTAAAGTCAAAAGCATGTATTCTTTCAGTTTATTCTTTCCTCTTAATTTTCACATTTCATTCATTCATTCATTCATTTGTGGGAACTGCCCACAGTCAAGCAAGTGTGACAATGCAAATGTCATTGCTTAGCAACAACGAGTAAACAACGGTTGCTAGGCAAAAGCAAGTAAACAGCGGTTGCTAGGGAACTAGTAAACACGGTAACCGGCAATAGCAGCACCTATTACGTAACCGTTTTCCATATGTCCGACTCCAGGCTACATACGAAGATACACTGACTTGCAGTGAGAGTCTAGAGTCTAGATTCTACAGTTCTGCAATTCTAGTCCAGTGTTCAAGCAGTTCACTATTGGTGTTATCCGTCTGTGTATACTGTGCAGCTGCAATAAATCCTATAGGACCGTTCAACTAGTGGTTGTCTCTTCATAATACGACATCCCACAAGCCAATTACAACAAAAACACAAGGACAACAAGGTAAAATATAGTTAAAATATACAGCATTCATATCAAGTGATACAAATAAACCCATGTGGAGGCGGGGTCGAACACCTCCACCGTGACCCTGCGAGTCGTAGGAGGTGACGAAAAGGGTAATCTCAAATCTGAGACAGCAAAATATGGTTAAAAGTCCCAAGGGACTCAGACCCGAGAAAGGACCAGCAGCATATACAAAAGACAGATCCGCCCTCTCTGATGAGAGGACGGATCCTCGGTCTCTCGGTTTTGTGTCGAGATTTTTGAAGCGGGCGTGGAGGCGGTCCTGTCCGGTGCTCAATGCAGCCACTTGGCGGGAGAGATCAGCGATCTCCTGCCAAAGTGTGCCGATGTCCGTGGGTCTATCAACGCTAGCGAGCGCTGGCCAGACTTCGACCTCGGAAATGCGGTCTGCACAGAGGGCTGCGGCCAGCGCTCGCTAGCGTTGATAGACCCACGGACATCGGCGCACTTCGGCAGGAGATCGCTGATCTCTCCCGCTGCTGATCGCTGCACATTCATTCATTATTGGAGGGGGTGAGTTTCCCCATGAACCGCGACCAACTGTTGATATATTGTACATCTCCCTTTGATATTCTACCAGTCGCCATACCCTTCCAGTACTGGTGCTCGCTATCAGCCCCATTCAGCCAGTGAGTTCAGCCCCTCTACTGGCAGTGGTACCAGATACTTCCCCCATCTACCGATGACATTGGAAACTACTTGGGCGGGAAACTTTTTACCTAATTTTCCTCAGGGGTCAATTTTCACAATTATTAAAAGCTGTAAAAATTCATCATGACCAGTTTTAATTACTCACCAGTGAAAGAGTTAACTGAATGGTTCTTCCAAATGAGAAAGACCGCTGTGTCATATATACAGAAGTGTCCACCAATGGTGAGAGTTGGGTGAACGGTGGAATAGGGAAGAAAAGAAGAGTACCAGAAGAAATGATGAGCATAACACTCATCACGAAAATGGGAGTGTACATCTGCATAACAGTGAATGATATACTGAGTTGTACAGAGATAACAGCAACATAAACTGATATGTGAGTACCTGAAGTGCACACCTCCACCTCATCGAGATGGCGTGAATAACAGCGTTGGTTCAAGTCACACCAGCCACACAGTGAATCAGTCAAACAGTGCAGACAGTTGGTGTACTGGTGGCATGACCCATTTTCATAAGGCTCTAAGTACTCAAATGTGAACACCTACACAATTAAGAAAAAGATAGTTTTAGAAATATTTCCAGAATACAGTACAATGTTTTAAAATTAAAAAATATCAACTGACATGTCACACATGACACAGTGTAGTTTTCTAGGTTATGGCACAATATAGTCTCACTGGTGGTTACCAATGTTTAAGGATAGGAAATGAAGACAGGAGGTTTTTCTGAAACACTGGTAACCACCTACAAGACTAGATGGTGTAATAATACAGAAGTTCACAGTCTAATATGTAACAAAACACATACAGCCCATTAAATTCAACAACTGGTCCTATACTCTAACAACATTATACAAGATACACAAAGAGGTTACTATATCATAAAATATAGGGAGTTAAAATCTGAAAACAGTGAGAAATTAAAGCAAAATATTGCATAAAGATTACAATTAATAACACCTTGGCATTCTCTGAGGTCTTGTTGTGATGAAGCTCCATCTTGGACTGGCGGTGTGGGGCATATGGTCCTCTTGTATTACGAGACTCAAAGTCCACCAAGTACCGACCTGGTGCGAGTGTAACCGGGCTGCCGGATGGCCAGTGGGCTGCCACACACTGTGACATCTCTGCTGTCAAGTTAGCAACTACCTGCTACAAGTTCACACTCATTGAACAAACTTGATCATACCACA
Source organism: Cryptotermes secundus (assembly GCF_002891405.2). Lineage (NCBI taxonomy): Eukaryota > Metazoa > Arthropoda > Insecta > Blattodea > Kalotermitidae > Cryptotermes > Cryptotermes secundus. The sequence continues at coordinate 490,630 of NW_019735574.1, read as the reverse complement.
ACACTAATTAGTGTACATAGGAAATTCAACAGAAAAACACCTTAAAGCAATTACCACAGATCTATTTTGCTCAGTCAAATAATATCTTAATCAATGAGAGACATCCCAGAGACTTAAAAAGTGTTAGATGACTTCCTTAAAGAATTACAACAATAAAAGAATTAAATCGGTATGCCATGATTTCATCTGAAATTTCATCTGAAATTGAAATTGGTGTTCCTTAAACGTTTTCTTTAGAGAGCCAAAGCTGTAAATATCACTGGGAGAGAGATTTAAACATTGTGAAGAATGTTTAAACACTTTCCATCACATCTGACATATATGTTGGTTTGATGATACAGTTTACAGAAAGGTACGCAAAGTCATAAAGAATGCTAATTCTTATGTGAATTTCCCTGGACTTAATATTGCAAAGTTCACAGCTGGGCTTCTACTGAACCTAGATCACCAGTGGATGCATTTTTATCAAACCTCCCTTTCAGACATATGGCTATAGAAACTGCAGTTCTTTTGGAAACTTGTGTTCAAATACCGACTGAGTGACCGCGCCTATCAGCAAAGTTAGTCCCAACTTTAGAGGATAGAGGGTGTCGTGTGGTCAGCGCAAAAAGTCACCATGGCCGTTAACTTCGGTTTTCTAGACCAGAGCCGCTCTTTCCTTGAAACAGCTTCTCAATTATCCTCATGAAGCTGAGTGGATCCCATTCCAGACCCACGACCTCTCAGAAAACCTCGTAGCACCGGGAATCGAACACAGACCTCTGAATCTGTAGCCTAAACTCGAAAATTTGGAAAACAGTTTTCGTGTTTTAATTATGGTAAAAAGGTATGTAACATGTGCACGTATAGGAGATACCTACCACCTTTCCATACTCTACATCATGAGACATATTGAGTACAGCATCTGAGTAACTTGCACATACACGAAGCATCTCGTCATTACCCCAACTCTCAGGAGGCCTCAAAAATCCAAGTAGACGTGCAGTAATTTCCCCTCCAAGAGCTTGCTCTGTACGTGTGGACAAGCTCACCGTATTGAAATCCACTGTTGTTGCATTAATTATTGTGACCTAAAATCACATATAAAGATGTGGGTATAATGAAAACATAACAGGAGTTTAAATGCATAAAACTTAACCACTCATCAATAATTTGTTATTTAACGTATGACACCACCATTACAATTATCCTCTGAGATTTCTGTATTAAGATACAGAACTCTAAATCCACTATGGAAATTAAAATAAAAATGTTAATTTTGCTAAAAATGGACTATATATAATATTTTAACATACTTTGTGTATTATCCACAATATTTTTCCTTCCCCTCAACAGTGGTGGGCAGTTACAAGGGAGACTACACGATTCAACTAAACTTCTATTCTATTCTATTCTATTCTATTCTGTAAGATTTGAGGTGCCAAATCCCAGAAGACTGCTTTCTTCCTATTCTATTCTATTATGGCTCTATAGCACTTCATTGGAGCCTTGGCCACTTTTTCAGTTTCTTAATCTAAACACAGTTGGTAGGAATCCTTGAATGGGGGCTCAGCATACTACAAGGTCTCTACCTACACACAAAATGTAGCCATGGCATAGCTCAAGCGGTTACTTGCTGGCTTCCCACCACGGCTGCCCAGGTTCGATCCTGGGGCTGGTCAAGTGGGATTTGTGCTGGACAAAGTGGCACTGGAGCAGATTTTCTCTGAGTACTTCAGTTTCCCCTGCCAATTTTCATTCCACCAATTGCTCCACAATCACTCTCACCTATCATCTGGGGCTGGTACAATAGGCCAGAAGTGGCCACAGAACAAGGGACTTAGGCCGACCCCACTAGCAATAAAAAAAAACACACAGAACAACACAAATACAGAATAAATGCACACAGACATTCATGCCTTGAGTAGCAATCAAACCCATGACCCCAGTGTTTGAGTGGATGAAGACTATTCATGCCTCAGACCATGTGGCCACTGTGATCGACAACTAAACTTCTACTCCTTTATAATTAGTATGAGTATGAGTAAGAGTATGAAGGGTGAGCCATAAAAACCAGCCCTCACACTGGCACCTTCAATGATCTATTGTGCTTCCCCTTTGGATTAACCCTTTATTAGTCCCACACTTCGAATGAAATGTAGGGCTTTATTTATGGGGGCATCATAAAAGTCACTTGGTTCCATGAAGAACTGACCCAGGTGGCGATATCTTCGGTAAGCTATAGCCTCACAATCACATAAGATGTGTGTGGGTGATTCGTCTTCTTGTAGACACCTTTCACAAGTTGGGTCATCTGTCAGTCCCAGTTTGAAAAGGTGTCCTTTTAGGTGGCAGTGTCCAGTAAGTAATTCTACCACCCATCAGAGTTGATCTCTGTTTAATTTTAACAGGTCCCTCGTTCTTTTGGCAGAGGGTCCTGATATAAATCCTTTTGCCTGTTTGAGTTCAGTTATGGATTCCCAGTGTTTTTTGTGATTTCTGTTAGTCCAGTCCCTGATCGCTTTCTTGGCAACTCCAATTGAGATGCTGCAAGCTGGTTCATGTCCTGTTTATAATTAGTATAGGTAAATTCCATTTCACATGAAAAGACCATTAATGGAAACATTTGCACTTCATACCGAATCAGGGTGAGACCAGTTTGCAGGATTCTTGTACTTCAGGAATGTGAGGCCTGGTCTGCGATCCAACTCACGACACTCCTCAACCTTCACTACCTCTGTACCTTTCGACCCCCACCATCCTGGAACCTGAGATGGAGTATCCTCTCGCAGACCACACACTCCAAAGTTATCTGCAAGGAGTACTCTGTTGAGTCATTATCTTCACTAACATCACCTCTATGACATGGGTGACCACTGTGCCCAAACAGCCACAACACACCCCAAAATGTCCTGAAGTTCACTCTTGGACTATGCTAGCATTTCAGCTTGTCATCAGAACTTGGTAGCCTTATTCAGAATTACTGAGTTTTTGGACTTTGTCCATCATCCAGTATTCTACAAACCAGAAAACACAATGTTTCAGGAACTGGATCTGTTTCCATCCTCAGGTGAGGGGGGGAGACACTCTGTTGGGTCCCTTAGAAAGAGAGCTAACATCAATCGCTGGACCACTGGGACCCAACAAAACAGATGTCTCCCCCCCTCTTAGGACAGAAACAGATCCAGTTTCCAAAATGTTAAGTCTTCTAGTTTCTAGAATATCGGACGATGGATAAAGTCCAAAAACCCAACAATTCTAAGTATTATACACCATCATCAGAACACTTTAGAATGGTAGCCTTATGCTCCTCTGTTTTTCTGTGACCAAAGAATAAATTTTATTTATCAAGTTGTGGTTCTGTGGCAACAATTGCCAGCAGAGCGGTAACATGAATATTTACTTTTATTTTGGCTACAATAACAATAAAGTTCTAGAAAGTCAAGAAATTTCTTACACTGAATGTGGATTATTTATGAATTTGAAATCCAATGCACATGCTGGAAAGTATTACAGTGTTTATTTTTGGTTCTGGCTGGAATGAGAGAAGATGTTCAATAAACATGCGATTTCACTAAATAACAGAACACTAAACCTGGATTTCATTGTACGTACCATCCTTATGATGACAACGGGCATTTTGAACACACCATGTGCATTGGTCCAGCCTTAACTTATGGGCCACAGATGAAACTTGGCCAGCCACAGCATCACCTGGACCTGATGCAGACATAGAACCACCTGAAGCATTGCCATGGATCAGACAAGAGTGGCAGTCACCGAGAGCCGGACAAATCCCAGGACATCTTGTTGTCTGCAGGTTTGTAGTACAGTTGATGCCAACAGTTCGGCCATAACACACCTCATCAGCTGAACACCATCCACACTCTGGATTTGAAGTGCATTCTATTTTGTTGTGGTACCTGCATGGAAATTAGTTGTATCAGAATCAGAAAATCAACTGCCATTTAGCTACTATACATAGGGAAGGTTAGAATGCAGTGTGTTAATGAATTCATAACAGGGTACCTTGATTAGGTCAGGCTGAAGAAGAGTGCATTAAATGACCCTTGCACCTTGACCTTTTTCAGACTATTATGCATACTCAGAGAGTGACGTGCAAGCTCACATGACTGTATAACTGATCACTATTTGTAATGCTCATCTATTATGTTAATCAGGATCAAGATTTAAATGGTGAAAAGGAATTCTTATACTCATACACCCAAGCAAGCTTACCTTGTGGTTTGGACAGTTAGAACTTGTTATTAATCTGAAGTCTCTAAGTGATGAATAAATAAATTCCACTGACCAAAATAATTACTCTTATGAACCCAAAATTTTATAGGTAATCAAACAAGCTAAGCTAAGGGAGGCAATGTCATTTGAAATTAATGATTTGCAGAAACTGGTGACTTCAAGCAGCATCCCTTCATCTAATTCTAGTGCAGAACTGTTGAATAACTGTTGTCACTTTGTGGTACACATGATTATAATGTACTGTTCAGACTCAGCTTATCAGGTCAGCCTACAAGCACTGACAGCGTAGCAAAGTAGCAACAAATGTAATCACTGGTGAATTATAATATTAAAGCGAAGCTCATGCTGCGAAGAGATATATATCTGTAAATCCAATCAATGAATATAATAAAACTAATATTTCTTTGCAACAGTGAGGTGTGGTTGAAGTGGTTGTTTCCTACAATCTTGTCGAAGCAAGGCTCGTTAAGGTCTGAGAAGGAATTTCATCTCTATATCACTGACTACCAGCCTTCGCCTATTCCCTTCCGCTCTAGACGGCCTCAATTTTGTTAAGCATATCTTGTTTACTGGCACCCACAGTTAACTCCTGTCCTCTAGTCCTGCCATCTGCTGCTGAAGGATCTAGGAAGACAGAGAGTGATGAAACCCCAATAGGGTTAAGAGAGTAAGTGTTTGTAGTAAGTGCATCACTGATGTCAGATCAGAAACTGGAAGTAGTTCAGTTACAAACTGTTCACCCAAAGCAAGGCTCAACAACACAAGTGCAGTCATACGTGCCCCTCAATTTGTGGCCACAATTATGTCCTTGCAGAAAAACGGTCATAACTGGGTATTATTTAAACTGACGTAACTCAAACTCTAATCGGTATATTCTGTTCAGATTTTCAGTACTTATTTTTCACTGCATCAAAGATACTATGTAGAACCTCTCCTTTATGTACAGAAATCCAATAGACACTGTAGAAACAACATATGCATCCCAGACACTCATGTGCCTCCTATTTAAACTTCCTCTTTTTATTGGTTTCTATTTCAGTTACTAAATCTTTTAACATAGTAACCAACTGACAGCTTTCATAGAGCTACCAGCTACTGATACCTATAAACACATAAATGAATATGTCTTCAAAACTGACAAGGCATGAAAATCAGTATATTGCAATAACTGCTAGGGAAAAGCCACAGAAGAAATCAATACATGTGATAAGAATTCATTATTTAGTTTCACATATTACCACATGATTAATAACACTTAATAAAAATTCTCAGGTTCTCCAGCAGACATAATAAATGGTGTATGACCTAATTCTCAGATTGGTCACGTGGCACATGCCAAGAATTAGATAATGATGCTGAAAGGGTGAACATTATTAAAATGTATTTAATCTCAGAGAAAAGCTCCTTACTAACATTTTCCATACAATAAAGCCCATTGTGCCCTCTATTGTCATTTATCTGTATTATGCAAAACAACAAAGTCTATATGCAGCTAGAAATTTGTATAAGCCTAGGGGTTAAGGAAGCAGCACACAAAAAGATGGCTAACTTAAACACAACCAACTCAACAAACAATCAATATTTCTACACGTAAGAGCACAAAACAGTGAAACGATAAAGAAGTTAGTTTAAATTAATACAGTGGAACTCAATTTTAAGTTTTCCTTCACTTAACGTTTAGTTTCACTGATCCAAAGTCGATGCTGTCAATGTCAAATTACCTCAATTTAAGATTTTTCTCAGTTTAGTGTTCAAATCCAGTCTTCCCCAAAGAAACTTTAAATGGGGGGTTCACTGTATATGGGCACAGCACATTTCAAACATAGTTATATGACTTTCAGCCAAGTTTTTGGAGACGTGACTTTTTCTCAATATAAGGTTCAGGTCCGTTATTTGCTAGAGGAATTTTATATTATACTGTTAAGAAATATAATTATTTTAGCAATTTTTAACAAACAGATACTGCTCACCTGCTACAAACTTGCTCTGGTTCGAACGCCTCTCCTTCCCTGCTAGCTAACATTGGTGGCAGAGTGTAAGCCAGGAGGTCTGCATTCACATTTCCATGGTACCCACCAACTATGATTAATGTATTGCCATTACGTACATCAGCTGCATGTGCAAACACTCCTTGTTGTTTCGGATAACGGGAAACTGAAATTATACAAAAATAATACATTATAAATAAAAATTCAATTAGGAGAACATAGCTTTGAAATATTACACAGGATTAAATTGTGTTAGTAGTTCACTGCACTGTGGAATTATGTTCCTACACTATTTCTCTGCATTACTTTTCATAATTTATTTACTTACTTGCTTACTAACAAAAACTAAATTTATCTAACTGAACTTACAAATGTAACTAAGACAAATTAACTACTAAGTAACCAACTCATTCACTTATGCACTCCATGGAGCTGAGTCCTTCTTGAGAAGCTAACAGTTGCTAAGCTATTCAAGAAATTCCCTGCATCTTACGAAAACTGCACTTTTTTACCATGTTCAAAAGAGCCCACCACTGGTTCCTGTCCTGAGCCAAATGAATCCTGCCCACATCCTCCCAGCCTGTTTTTTGAGATCATTTTAATACTGCCCTTCCAGCAGCAGCGATAACATTTGAAATCACCTACAAGATTAGATGGAGTCATAATTTTCACCATTGTGAATCTTCAAATCTCATACCTAATTCTTAATATTTGTTATATGTATATTTTATTCTTCAATTTTATGACTTTTAGTACTACTACAGAACAACCACTATAAATAACAGTGTTGCGGGGGAATTTGTTTTAAAAGAAATGGCACCTTCGTCAGTGTTGCCAAGAATTTCATGGCTAACCCATGTGTGGCAACCCAAGTGGTACAGGTATAGCTGGTTGTCATAGCAGATCTCCTCCTTGTTGTGGCGATGAGAATAGCCACCAAAAACCACCAGATAATTTCCTGTTGATCAAACAGAATAAACAAATTAAAAGCACCTCTGAAAAGACGAAGTCTTGTGTGGAATTCTGGAATACATTTCTCAAAATTTTTTAGTACAGGGTCCAGTTTGAAGGAAGGTTCGCAAGGTACGAGTATGTACCCGAAAGACATTCACTGAATCTTTCATGTAAATATCTTGATATCATTGTATGACTGGAATATAAACTAAAGTGAAAGTGTGGTAGAATGAATATAGCTTTTAACAAGAACTTTACTATAGCAACAAAAACCATCAGTTTCTTAACATTATACATATGGACATCCATCACACAGAATGAGGGTTTTTCTTTCTGTCACATTCATCGTAATGAGTTATTCCTAACTCCTCGTAGTTTATACCATAACTTTTTGCGCCAACTATACTAGCTCAAGCGGTTAGTTGTAGGCTTCCCACTGTGGCGGCCCGGGTTTGATCCCTGGTCTGGTCAAGTGGGATTTGTAGTGGACAAAGTGGCGCTGGGGCAGGTTTTCTCCGAGTACTTCGGTTTCCCCTGCCAATCTTCATTCTACCAATTGCTCCACAATCACCCTCACCTATCACCTGGGGCTGGTACAATAGGCCAGAAGTGGCCACAGTACAAGGGACTTAGTCCCACGCCACTAGCAATAAAAAAAATACTTCCAGTTTTGATTCCAAAGTTATGGCTAGCAGCCTGCAGGGGTTCCATTAACCCACCTTCTCCAACCTACCCCTTTTCAAGAAGAAAGATCACATCCTAAAATCTGTGAGAAGCTTAACACCAGCAAGCTTTAACGACTGAGATATATTCCATGTCGTGAACAAGACCTCAAGGTATGTATTCTTGTGACGTCATTTCATTACTCAATGCCATAACTACAATTCAATGTAACTACAACACAAAATGTTGAACAAGTCGTTTCACAGTTGCTCCTTCATATTATCAACTCTCCCTATACTGTAGAACAGTCAACACTCTGTGCTGTCTTCCACTGTCTTCTGTCTGGCTTCACAATCCACTCTCTCTGGCTCCTTCTCTTCCACTGCTCTCTGGCTGCCTGTCTGGATTCACAACACACACACACTCCTACTCACACTGGCTCCCACACCGCTCAGCTGGCCTCTTATACTGTTCCCTGTTACCATGTAGTAACTGTGGTGTCCCCTGTTACATCACGGGGGGGGGGGGGGGGAGTGTTTACTGGCCTGTTACCATAGCAGCGGCAGCGGGCCCTATGCTGTTACGTCACCGCGGCAACAGTTGCCTAACACAGCTGCTGCTCTGTTGTTATGTTACCGCATCGCGCGGAGTCCACAATCCTCAACACACCATATGATATCCACTGCACCATTCAGAATCTTCTCTTCCTTGTCACACAGCTTTCTTCTTTCCTTGAGCTTCCACTGACTTTGCTGGGGATGATGTAACAGAACACAACTATACATGTGCATGTTTAACATTTTGTCAGTGTAGTTGGTATAGCGACTGGTTATCGGCTGGATGACCGACGGGTTGTAGTTCGAGTCCCTGTAGGGTCAAGAATTTTCTCTTCTCCATGTCGTCCAGACCGGCTCTGGGGTCCACCAAACCTCCTATCCAATGTGTACCATGTGCTCTTTCCCTGGGGGTAAAGCGGCCAGGGCATGTAGCTGACCACTCAACTCCAGCTAGTGCCTAGGTCAAGAAAATGTGGATCTACACATCCACTCCTTCATTCACCTTCATGGCGTAGTGCTTAATTTAGGCACAGGCGCAACTTTAGCTTTTTACCATGTCAAACATCTACTGTGTTTCAGTTGGGACTGTCTGCATATCTTGAAAACCCACATTACGTCAATGAAACAGAAGAATATGGAACTTGAAACAACGTCTGCATGAGGACAGCAGCGTCTCAAAGAGTGAAACAAGAAGGTAGTATGGATTAACTTCTTTGACACTGTTTAAGATATGGAAGAACAAAGAGTAAATATTGCTCACACTAAACCTAAGCAAACTATCATCGTTCCCTCCTTTTATGAGTATATATTGGTGAAATTTGTTTCATGGTATCAGTCTAAGAGTGGGTGATGAACATACTGAGATGAGACCTGCAGTACCAGTGCAATGTAATCGTAATAGGAATGGTTCACTGTATTTCTTGACACCATCCATCATTAGACTTAAACATCTCTGCCCACAGATGTAACTGTGTCCTGTTCTTTCAACAAATGTTCAATTGCTATTTCCACTCTTATCAGTCTGAAATCCAGAGATTCAAAGATGATGCATCAGCATTAGAAAGAAGTAAAAGATTTTGGAGGCATCGATTCCAAAAGTAATAACATGGAAATAACACCAGGATGATGGATGAAAGGAGAGAATGCTGCCTTCTGCAGATAAGTAAAAGTAAAGCTATCCCTGTAACAGTCTGTGAAGACCCATAGGGTTGCGAGACGTTGAGGGTCCCACATTATGTATACAATCGGCTCAAAGATGGCGGTAAGGTTGTCAGCCTTACGCGCCGACCACGCTTTACTCCCCAGGAAAATTATTTAATTAATTCCTGGTACTCATTTCTGTTAGAGGTTGGAAGGATTAGGTCAATTAAAAAAAATCCAATGACCTCATGGGACTTGAACCTGCAACCTTACGGCTTGTAGCATAGTGCCTCAACCAACTATGCTACCATGTGCCTTCTGTAGGTAGGACATGGAAATTTCACCCTACAGTTACCAAATATCTCAATATAGCAACATTCAGCAGAACCCACATTCAATCTTTCTCATATAATTTCAAGTGCAACATGTAACGTACGAGATTGTTTTAAATTATTTGTACAATAAAATTGATACACACCTATGATAGTGCTGGTATGAAATGCCCTTTCTCTGGGGACATGCATATCCTGCAGGTGTGAGCGAGGATAATGTATCTCTGACCAATGTCTGCTGTCCAATTGAAATGAAAACATGCGATCACTCAGCTTTGAGAATCGAGCCACTCCAGCAACAATGCCTCCATATACCAACAGAGAGTTGGTCCTGGCATGGTGCACTGTTGAGTGTGCCACAACACGGACGTCCAGCTCTTTACCTCCACGAGGTCGAACTTCTGACCATCTTTCATCATGGATATTGCCATTGGGACCTATAATAACAAGAACATTACTATTATTATAAGTAAACTGTTCATAAACACATTCCTATTTTATGACAAGATTAGTTGCACCCTGGACAGCATCAGGAGGTGTAAAGCAATAAAAGAAATGAATCCCAAATCGTTAAGCTTTGCTTGAGACCCTATATCATAGTAACACATATACAAATACCTGAAAAGCTCATTTTTGCCAAAGTTTTTCTTAAAATAGTCTGTATTAAAATAATGGAATTGTATACTTATTCCATAATACATCTTTAAGAAACTTTTACTTAATGTCAGTGCACTACATGAAAGAAAGAAAGAAAGAAAGAAAGAAAGAAAGAAAGCAATGAATCATTCTTACTTAATATAAAATTCTGGTCCCAAAAATAAGTGCATAACGTCACATAATTATTACATTATTCACTGATGCAGCACCACCTTGTGGTAAGTCTTGTAAATAGTAAATAATGCTACATTACTTTTTGCATTAACTGCACATGGGCAGCTAGTGAATTCATTTTTTCATATGTTCAAATCTAATTCTACAAGACAACTGTAGCTCCACGAAAATCTCTAAAAATCAAACCAGATTTACCTTAGTACACTACACATTATCTTCTATTACACAGCCACCTAGACACAAAGGCAAATCCAGGAAAGTTGGAGACAATTTCTAAAATGTAGAATGGCTTGAGTACATCAAAATTTCAATTGAATGTTTCTCTGGAAGAATTGCAAACTGATGAAAAACTTTGCTCTTTATTAACTCTATTATTATTAGTCTCCATACTCTTACTCTGGAAGTCACTGAGCTCAAATACTAGGATGGACTGCAATGTAACAAAAATACGTAGCTCACCAAGTCTTATACATTCAAGCAGATGAAAACTGTGTATCTTAATAGATACATGGTAAACCTACCCAATGTTGTGACACAGCTTATCATAAAATCAGACATATGTTCCACAGTCACTTTAACAGTACTCCACATACAGAAAATTTACACACGCATCAATTAAGAACTGCTAAAACCAACTATGGAATGCTATGTATTTCGTAACAAATTTAATGTGATCTGCCACAAAATAAGGTGTCATGAAACTGGGTAGGTTTATCCTAAAGTCTTTCCTTTCTCAAGACTTTTGGACTAAAACCAAGGTCATCAACATCATCCAGTTATATTTTCCACCTGCTACCAAGTCAATTGATTGTTTTCTGGTACACTGATCTGAAGGCCTGGGTTATTTTACAGAGCTTTCATTAGATATTCTATGTAGCAGAAAGTTAAAATGTAGTAAGAGTTATTGAATGTTTCCAACAAAAAACATGAGTGAAACACTACAGGCTGTCTCACCAAGACTGAGTCGAATGCGGAACAGCTTGGAGGAAAACTCTCCTCCAATGGTGCTTCCTCCAAATAAGTACAGCCATCCTTCATCCCCACCAGCCAATGTCAACGTGTGTCTGGTTAGCTTTGGAGGCCGAAGAACAGATGATACTGCCCGCAATGACCACGTCCGTTCCGTCACATTGTAAAACCATAGGTCATCTGAGAAACTTCCATCAGCAAGCTTTCCTCCATATATCACAAAACCTCCAGGGTAGCTATAAATAAAAAAACTTTCTATATATGACGGACATCTATGGCAATATTTTGGGTGTTGCACTGTGCTGGAAGATGAAAATACTCTAGTGTTCAGACAATGTTTTTATCTTTTTGCATTATGTAACAACCAAAAAATTGCAATGGATATGGACCACCATGTATACCCTTCAGCAGCTCATAAGGAGATATGGCAGTTTTACTGAACAAACATGTGCAATGATATCCCTTAAAATGACATCATATGATCTTGGGCTGTATGCATAAAATGGCATCATGAATGAGTGATGACTAGGAGAGTGAACCTATGGCTTTAAGTGGGGTATGAACCATAAAGATGGCTTAAAAAATGAGCTTCAGCATAGATATAGACAACAATCCGGCAACAGAAAATCATTTATTCAGATCTGGCTATCAATCCAACCTAAGGAGAGCCTAAATGGAAGTCTGGTATTTGGGCTCATTATCACCAGGTTAATATTTAATAAATTAAAAACAGTAGTATAGTACTTAATCTATTTACCCATACTGTAAGGGCATATTTAAATTACCCTATTTGTAGGCACAAAAATGTTCTTTGTATGCTGCAAAATCCCTAACATGGATAGCCCCATTTGTTCTACAGCCTTCCAAAATGGAAACTTCTGCATAATTTCCAAACATAAGAACTATTACTTTTAATGAAGCTTAAGATAACACAGAAAACTTCAGTGGCTGGAGAAACGGAAGAAATGAAAATCCTGTTCTTTTGCAGCTTTAGCCATTAACGTTCCGTTTTTTTTCCCCCTTGGCACTACAGCCCCAGGCCTACCTCCATGAACTCCGCATGGACTTATTATGTTATTTTTCTATGGTTTTTTATATTATTAGTCATTTGATGTGATGTTTAATCTCATATATTTTTTAAAGACTGACTTGTCCAATTGTACATAATGTAACAGTTATGGATGTTAAATAAATCAATCAATCAATCAATCACTTCGGTTTTTCTCGATCTTACACATATGGTAGGACTCCTTGGGCGCGTGATCAGCTCGTCGCAAGGCCTCTACCTGTAGACAAGCACAGGAAAACGCACACAAACATCCATGCCCTGAGTGGGATTCGAACCCACAATCTCGGCTTCCGAGTGAGCGAAGACAGTGCATGCCTTAGACTGCTCAGCTACTGTGACCAGTCACCCCCACCCAAAAAAAAGGAGAGAGAGAGAGAGAGACAGACAGAATGAAAACCTGACACAAATCCATATATCACAGCACTACGATAGCTAAATAACATGCTTCTCACATGCAAGATGCATGTCCGTAGCGAGGTGCAGGTTGAAGAGGTGTATCCGACTTCTTTTCCATAAACTCAAATGGCTCATTCAGTAATTCCACAAGGGAATCTTCTTTGTCTGAAGCCAATTCCTCCACATCATGACTTGTTTCTTCTGGAATTTCAATGTTTACTCTCTCCAAGTCCCATGTTTGCCCCTGTTCCTCACTTTCCTCCACTCCTCTGTGTAGATGAGCATCTTCTTCTTGTCCTTCCCTAAGCTTCACATCTCTGCCCAGTCTCTGGAGATGCCCTGAGCCATCACCCTGTGCACGGTGCCGTATACTTAATGTTGAGTTTTCCGCAATTGAGAATAGGAGGTTTCTAAAAATAGACTTAGTTGTGGGCACTCCCCACCGTTGTTCTCCTCGGTCTAATACTGCAGCAATTATCTGATGATCCGGTTGCCCCATGCCATCTGTTCCAACTGCAACAGTAACAGATAGTGGAACTCATATTTGCATGCCTTGAATACAGAAGAAGAAAAATGGGTCATTCTTGGGTCATTTCTTACATAACTATCCTGTACTGAAAGGAATATTTTAAACATTAGAATACTCTCTGAAAATTTAGAGATATTTATTTTATTTAAAATAAATGTATGGCCATACAGCAGGTCTCTTTCACAAAATCAAATACCTTCTAACATGCATGGCCTGTCCATCCCACAGGATAAGGGAACAGCCAACTGTTGAAGGCTGCCCATTTTATAATCCTGGCCTACAGTTTCACTTCACGTGAATTAATCTTACATTTAATTTAAGAAAAATGTGTGCTGATTCATTTCTGACACTACTCTGTACATGCATAAACAGACACAGATCTTCTAAGACTCTAGAAGAGTGCAAATCATCTTGAATACCAATGGCAGAATCTCGTGTTTGTTTCTTCAGAAGCTGAAAAGGTCACATAATGAGGCCACGTCACAGTGTGAGACTTTCAAACTCTTATTAACTTTTGGTTGTATGCAGTATTTTCATTAAAGATGTTGAAAGTCATGCCACTGGAGGTTACCTCCCAAAATATAAGCTTAATTCTTTGCATAAATAGCACATAATAGCAAAGTGTATCTAACACTGGGAAACACATTATTGGAATTATCTGAATAACAAATCATTTAACATAACAAATTTAATGAAACAGATCAAATTAAATGTATGGCCTTACATTTCATCTGATCTAAAACTGGGAAAAACATTTTAAATAGTACACATAATAAAAATTAAGAGAGTGCCAAGGAAACTTAATGATAGAACAGATCCAGCACCAATTAAAAACTGATTCTCAAATGCTTTCCAATGGGAAATTCACAGCACATATGCAACCTTCACTGTGGTGAAGTTCTTCATAAATAAGAAATCAAAATATAGCAAAGCAGTGAGATATCTGCTTCTCCAGTGTCACTAGATTTTTAGAAACTCTTCTCAAATTCTGTATAAGAAATTTTCCATAGGTTAAAAATTATAGATTCAGTAAACTTGCAAACTTATACAGCCATTTCTATTCCAGAAACTAAAATCTTAAAACAATGCATCAGGTCTGCTATCATACCTAGCTCATTTCCATTCTCATCTTCCCAGTGGCTGGTAGCAAACCGATAAACTTCCAGATTTCCCAGAACACTGTTCAAATTATAGCCACCAAAGACAAACAGACAGTCTGTCTCTTTGTGATAAACAGCTGTATGGGCTGCACGAGGCGTGAGGCCTCCATCTGAGTGAGATAACCAGTGCCATCTGTCAATACCAAAAATATTCAATCAAACTGATGGTTTTCAGCTTCAATAAATCCAAACACTCATGGCACATGCAGTTCTCTGAAGTAATGTCCCACATCATAATTGTTTCCTCTTACTGAGCTGACAAATCAATCTCTGTGAATGACAACCTTTGCTTGAAACCAAATGGAACTTACTGCCAGCCCACAGACAAATCAGATTTCTAAGATAGCTACTTACATGAATTGTCATGTTATTCTGCTGCAAAAAAAGGATGATTTTACAGTAAATATATGTGGATGAAGAAATTGCATGGTTTAGTGCCTTGCTGTTTTTTTGACTAAAATCAAATATAGTGAACCCCTCACTTAAGGTTTCTTTGGGCATCGGTGGATTTGAACATGTAAACTTGGAAAAATCTAAAATGGTAGAAATTTAATGGTGAGATTATTGACACTGGATCATTAGAACTATATATTAGATGAGGGAAAACCTGAAATTGGGGAATTTTAGAATGGGGGTTTCACTGTAACACTGTACAACAAAATGAACAACTTTTTCTCTCCTTTAAAGAAAAATCGGTGATTACAGCAAACTAGAATGTACTGACTTTCAATCTCAGCTTAAACATTTTGTATCACTCGCCATTTTAAAGGTACAAGGTGAAAACTTAACATACAAGTCATAAGATGGACAGCCAGATATGATGTGGCTGCTATTCCAGTCTTATATTAGACTGTACAGTAAATTACCTTACTTAAGGTATCTGCAAAATAGGTGGTAGGAGACGTGCTGGTAAGCTAAGAACTAGATGGATTGGTGTGGCGGAAGAAGATGCGAAGAAGTGAATGGGTGTAAGGAACAGGAAGAAAGCAGAGCAGGATAGAGAGGATAAGGGAGGCCAAGGCCCGACATCGGGCTGTTGCGCCATAGAAGAAGAAGGTGTCTGCAAAGAGGCCATAAATTTTAAGTGCCAGTGTTACACCTAAAAGAGCATGGAGAATATGTACATTTGATGTAACTGTGGACAGAAAATATTTCCACTTGATAACATGAGAGTTCACATCACAAAATTATACTATTTCGACACATTGTTTCAAGAACAGATTCCTTCCATAATACAGTACTGTGGTGTAACTAATTATAAAATCTAAGAATAAAATCTTCCAAATGTGAGTCAGTTACCACAGACTACAATTTCCAAACCAGTATCCATTCATGGACAGACACAACGCCATATGTTTCCTTAGTGTGTGTCTGCTGTGATAATGGCCTGACAGGTATCATGACATTTAAAAGGGGAGTGGGCTATTTGTTTCGAAGGACAATAATAATATTTGAACAAGAAAATCATTTTTTGATGTAAACATGTCATCATAAACAGGGCCTACAGAAAGCAGTGGATGAAACCAATCTTGCTTGCTGCCTCCTGCATAAGCATACCCAGAAGTAGCAAGCAAACAGTCTTAATCACTGCTACCTAATTGAGCATCCATAATGCACCTTATGGAAGCATAAACCCACATCCTGATCCAATGCACAATCAAATCAGTCTCTACATATTTTCCCACAGAAAGAGGTGGGTGAGTGGAAATCAACAGTTCACGGGTTACTGGCATAAACATAGCCTCACTGTTGAGCTAATCTTATTCATTAGAATGGACCAGGTTCAGCACAACGTTATCATCACTCACTTAATGTTAATTAGTTCTACAATCTTATGTGCAACAATTTTATTAGAACTTGTTAAAAGCTAGTTGCTTTAAAAGTTTTTTATGACATGTTTTGATCTAAGTGGTCATCATCAGGTGTTAACAATTGTGGATGAGGAGACTGCTGTATTTCTGCATTGATGCTTAGTTGTTGACAATAGTCTTCTTAGCGTGCATGTGTGCCTGTAACAAGAGTGAATTCTTCTACCAGAATTTATGTTTGTGAAGTTTTGTTCTGTATAATTTTCTTTGCACCATGATGACCACTTAGGTCAAAATATGTCATAAAAAACTGTTAAAGTGACTTGCTTTTTAACAAGTTTTAATAAAATTGTTGCACACAAGACTGTAGAACTAATTAACACTGAAAAGTGCAAGAGGATGCTACAATATAATACTATCACTCACTTGTTTCCAGACTGATCGGCTCTGTAGAGGCTGCAGGCCTGACCTGAATATCCAGGTTTACAATGACATCTGTTCATTTTACATTCTCCCCTGTGTAAATCCTTGCCACAGCCTTCTGGACATAGATCTAATCCGCAATCATGACCCCCCCATGTTCCCTCACAGTAACATTTATGAAGTGGTGAGCACATCCCATGATCTGAGCAATTGTTTGGGCAGTTTGTTACAAAGAATTCAGCTCGGAAGCCATCCAATACATAGTTTGTATCACTGTACAGCAATATCAGCATCTGTAATAATAAATAAAGGAATGAAATGTTGGTAATTTCAAATTCCACAAATGCTACAAGAACACCATGTCTTGTTTTTGGCTGTAAACATAGCCATTCCCTACAGACTGGAGGGAATCATACATGACTAATTGGGTTTGGGTAACCTGTTTTTGTGGTATACTTCTTTGTGCTAATTTATGATATAAACTTATCTGGAAAATAAATTATACAAAGAATATAAAACCATTCCTGTGCATGTAAAATAAAAGTACCAGCCACAGTTACACAAACTCTGCAGAAATATGTCATTAAGTACTATACTAGAGAGTAAACTGACTCCTAAAAATGGCAGCTGAAGGTATTTCAAGAGGCAAGACCATTCTGAAGGATCAACTTTCAGACTTTTGTCACATTTTACATTATGAAAAAGAACACACTAAAATACAGAAAAGGAAGTTGATTTCTCAAGCAATTAAGCCGGTTCTGAAAGCAGGGTCACTGATTTCCTGCCTGTGGTGTACTGTGAACTGCACTTGCGCAAACTGAAGATGCTATGATCTGCCATTCTAAGGATTCCTACAGACATGTTGAGGGTCAATATGTTCACTTCCATAAAATATCTGACCTGTGAAAACATAATAAAATAAAAATAAAGTGACTTCTAAGACTGAAGATGTACAGAAGTTGTGAAGATAATGCTCTGCACATTCACAACCTTAGCACTATGTAAATATGAGTGGTCAGCTTCATACACCAGCTGTCTGACCCTAGGAAAAGTACTCCTGACAATATTCTGATAGGATGTTGAATAAGCTCTAAGACTGTCCTAAACATGGCAATAACAAGAAATCTCTGAATGTCTTTGACAGGAATTTGACCCTTACTTACTTACTTATGGAGCTGAGCCCTTCTGGAGCAGCAGCCAATTCTGCAGCTACTCAAGAATTTCCCAGCATTTTATGGAACCCGAAGATTCATTACCGTGTTCACAAAAGCCCTCCGATGGTCCCTATATTGAGCCAGATCAAACCAATCCATAGCATTCCATTCTATCTCTCTAAGATCCATCTTAATATTGTCCACCAACCTACGCCTTGGTCTTCCCAGTGGCTTACTTCTGGCTTCCCCACCAATTTCCTATATGCATTCCTCATCTGCCCCATTCGTGCCACATGCCCTGCCCACCTCATCCTCCTTGACTTGATCATTCTAATTATACCTGGAGGTGAGTACAAGTTATGGAGGTCTTCATTGTTTTCTCCAACCTCCCGTCACTTCATCTCTCTTTGGTCCAAATTTGACCCTTACCATCAAATTAATATATGGTCATGATAAAGCCATCACAGAGTTTCAGTGCAATATAATGCTGACAATATAAATGACGTTTCTGATTTTCATTAAATTGTTCAAAGAATAATTCAAACTGCAGTTCCAAACTGCCATTACAAACTTGCTGAAAATAAGCCCAGTGTCATAAAAAAACAATGGCAAAGATGTTATGTTGGCATGTAAAGGTGTGTGCAGTAATATCAAATTAAGTAATTTGTCCATAAAGTCTTAGATTTCACATTATAATTGACATCACAGTTGCCTGAAAATGGTATGATCGTTCAGAGTCAACAAAAAGACATGACAGTGCAGAAATCCTGTGATGAATGCATTACAATTTCTCATATATTTTGAAGCTGATAATGACTATAACACATTCTGTAAAATGATGACACATGTTTACATAAAACTGGTATAACAAATTACAATATATAATAACTACTACAACTTTAGCATATGACTAAAATCATCTCTTCTACTTGTATGACAATTTCTCTACAAATTTTAAGGTTTCCATTCTTAGTGAAAGTTAGCATGATCTAGGGCCGCGCCATAGCTCAAGTGGTTAGTCGCTGGCTTCCCACCGTGGCAGCCCGGGTTCGATCCTGGGGTCTGGTCAAGTGGGACTTGTGGTGGACAAAGTGGCGCTGGGGCAGGTTTTCTCCGAGTACTTCGGTTTCCCCTGCCAATCTTCATTCCACCAATTGCTCCACAATCACCCTCACCTGTCATCTGGGGCTGGTACAATAGGCCAGAAGTGGCCGCAGTACAATGGACTTAGTCCCACCCCACTAGCATTAAAAAGAAACAGCAATTCCCAAAGATCTTATTCTTCGAATTTATTACATGAAATCTGCAGTGTGTTGTTATTATTCTTATATTTGGGGTTAAACTTTTGATTAGTATTTTTTGATTNGCTATATAAGTGGACTCCACAGCAGCTACCAGTTCAGTTGAAACATAGCAGCCTGCGAGTGTGCGATAACTAAGAAGTCAGCGAGCGGAAGACTTATTGTGTGCTTTCCAGACATAGTGATTGCTGTAGTACAGTTATACTCGGAGTGTGTATTTCAGGG
Organism: Cryptotermes secundus; assembly: GCF_002891405.2. Taxonomy (NCBI): domain Eukaryota; kingdom Metazoa; phylum Arthropoda; class Insecta; order Blattodea; family Kalotermitidae; genus Cryptotermes; species Cryptotermes secundus. The sequence goes on along the minus strand of NW_019735574.1, from coordinate 470,892 downwards.
AGACTTGTATAGCTCCCGCGTTAGTAGTACGTGAAGACAAGTGAAGATTGTGTTAAGAGATTTTGTTCTAGGGGTTGTAAAGTGTGGAAACCCGTAACATTGTGATAAGTAATTGTAGCCGTTATTTGAAGATTGTTAAATAAACCAATTAACCATCTCTACGGCGTCTTCGGTAACGTAAACACGTTACAGTATAATATGCAATGGAAATAAGGAATTTACTTTCATAAGAAAGTTAGTGGTTATTAAACCGCACACTATTGCTGACCACGATACATACAAAATATGCTGCTTGAAGTAACATTCAGTACATAGCGGCCTCCGTAGTCTAGAGGTAACGATCCAACCTCATGACTCGTGGTTCAAACCCGGCGGAGGTTGTGGAATTTTTAAGGGCGGAAAAATTCAGGGAACAAGCCCTCTGGGAGGGACTTTAAGCCGTGCGTCCCGTGTCGTAGCTTTACGTCACGTAAAAAGAACCTCATATCTCCAAAGGAGGTCACTGAGCCAAATTCAAGGACGTTTCCCGCCCAACAGTAGTCTCTAACGCCTCTGATAGATGGGGGAAGCATTATAGATACCGCCAAGCCAGTATAGAGGCCGAACTCGCTGGCTCGGTCGGGACTGATGGTACGCACCAATATCGGTAGGGTACAGAGACTGGTAGAATATCATAGAGGGAAGCACAATGGACCAATACTGGTCTAAGTGCATGGGGAAACCCACCCTCTCCAATAACTAACTAACTAACATTCAGTACATTAGCAGTCCTGGACATATGACAAGGGGTGTCCTCCAACTTTGGTGCTGAGCAAGCAGTTAACAATCCCTCACTACAAAAATTACTAGTAACTTCTACAGAGCTTCGAATTTAGACAGACCCTTGAAAATGAAATATAAGTCCTATTCATCACATGCTATAGGCTGTTTCCCAACAATTAATGGCAGCCAGAAGATGATGATGACTCCATACATCCAATTTGTGCTGAAATTATATCTGAAGAGAGCTTTGCCTTCAAGCCTGTGTTCATCATCCTGGTGTCATGCTGAAGCTCAGCAATAGTTTACTGTTGAGAGGTAAAGTTGTCCTTATGCTGAATTAATTATGCACTATGACATGAAGACATATGGGGGAGTGGAGGTATAGATCCACGTTTTTTTGACCTCTGCACTAGGTGGAGGTGAATGGTCAGCTTCACGAGCTGGCTGCTTTATGACCTGGAAAGGGTCCCCAGTACGCATTGGACAGGCTGGGTGAGCCCCAGAGCCAGTCTGGACAATGTGAAGAAGAGAAAAATCTTGACCCTACAGGGACTTCAACTCTAATGCATAAGCATCCTGCCAGTAGCCAGCTTACTGTTAGTCTTTTGAACACATGTCTGGCACTTCTGTATGAACCTCAACAAAATTTGTATTACTTTATTAGTCCATATTATTGATTGACAAAAAACGAAAATAACCCTCTTCATTTTACATACCTTTATACATGTGAGGACAATTAAACTCATAAATCAGCACACTGTATTTTAATCAATACTAATTCAAATCATAACTCACAGCTCCAGATGATGCAGTGACCTGCTGTGGTTGTGTCTTGCCACTGAAGCTTCCAATGAGTGGGGATTCAAATGAATCACCATCATACACAAATACATAATCATATGAGCATTCTGTACTCATTGTGTAGAACTTCAAGGTAATGAACTGGCTACTGTTCACAGCTGAAATAAAACACATTTAAATTTTCACTCATCTGAGACACAAGACAATGTACATGATGTATGATTTGAGTTTTCACGGCGGTGACTATGAAGAAAGCCGTCTTCTGGGATGTGGCACCGTGTAGATATTGTGTTAACTGATGTTTTGGAGGAAAGTATCGCCTCCATCTTCAGAGTAGAAGAGAAAAGAAAATCTGCGAGCAAGGAACCAGCTGAACAGGTGCTGACAGACTAAATCCATAAGCGAGGAACCAGCGTGACAGCACCTGCACACACTGGTTCCTCGCTCGCAGATTTTCTTTTTTCTTCTACCCTGAAGATGGAGGCGATACATTCTTCCGAAACATCGGTTAACACAATATCTACATGGTGCCACATCCCAGAATATTGCTTTCTTCAATGTACATAGTGAATTACCTCTTAGAACGTGGCTACTTGCAAGGCCAAGATGGAGCAAGGACATTAACATTAAAATGAATATTGAGAGAGGAGGATGTGAAGATGAGGACTGTACTGAATAGCTCAATATTCCATGTAATGGCAGGATTCTGTGTTAGCAATGCAGAAACTCTGGAACTGAACAGCAGAGTGTTGGTTCATTGGTTCATTAGATGGTTATGACACACAATTACCAAGCATGTTAGCAACCAGACTTCACAAAAGATAAACCTGTTGCATTCGCATAAAGTACCAACACAATTAAGTGAACCCTAAACTGTCAATATAATAAAACATATAAAAAGTTCTTAATGGTGACATATGCAACATTTTGTTAAATGAAAATGTGACTCAACATTCATGACATGACAAATGCAAATTTTATTTACAATATTCCATAAAGACCGCAAAGGGATATTTCCCAAATGTGACCTGACTACTGAAGCTCTGAAAAACATTTTCGTTTTTCCTCTGAAGTAATTCAATGATCATAACCCTAACTCACTGGCCTTAATGTTCACTCCTGGTGATATTTTTGATTACCCCACTACAAGACTGGAGTAATTACAAACTTCTATTATTTTTCTCAAAATTAAGTTAACTGTAACTCAAATTACTGTGGGAACACAAATTTTAGCCTCCCATGCAAATATGCTGTCAGGTTTTATGACAATGTAGTAATAGCGACATCATACAATATTTATTTTTTTAGACACAAGAGAGTCACTGTTTCACGAAATGCAAACATACAAAACCCACTCTTTCTGTACAGGATTCTCACAAACTTCCTTGTGCCATTTGTGTTATATATGAATTCTTTAATGTGGCTGCAAAATATATGATCACATGACAAATGATACTGACTGCTAATTATCTGACTGTTCAGTTTTCAGTTCTAAGCAAGTTACATATATTAAATTAAATATATATGTTACATTACTATTTCTTCATGCACTCTTAAGTACAAAACTGAACTGTGACTTTTACGACATTATGTCCTTGTTTAAAAAAAATTATATTAGTCAAACTATGCAGCCTAAATGTAAAAAAGAACTGTTTACTTACAGTGACGAATCATTCCTATTCTATTGCTATCATCCTTACATGCTACTCAATGAAATACTAGAAGCATTAAATAAACAAAAAGTTGTAGGTGGAGTTTTCTGTGACCTGAAGAAGGCGTTTGATAGTGTGAATCACGAAATATTGTTGAGTAAACTACAATATTATGGGATACAGGGTAGATTTTATGATTTAATTGCATCATACTTATCAGATCGACATCAGAGAGTACTAATAACAGATACTGAAATGAGCAACACTATTAGATCAGATTGGGATATTGTCAGGCAGGGAGTCCCTCAAGGGTCCATACTTGGTCCGCTTCTATTTCTTTTCTATATAAATGATCTTTCTACAATTTTTAATAGCACAGTTAAACCAGTCTTATTCGCAGATGACACTAGTTTGGTGATTAGTAGCAATAATAACTTACAATATAATAGGGATGTGAATATCTCTTTTGACTGCCTTAATGAGTGGTTCAAGTCAAACCTGCTAACCCTAAACTTCAGTAAAACTAAACATGTACAATTTGCGGCTAAGTCTCGCCCTAATACCGGAGTTATGGTTAATTATTGCAATAATGTGATCCCAAACAGTACCGAGGTGAAGTTCTTGGGTATAATTGTTGAAAGCACGTGTACTTGGAAGGCCCATATATCCCAACTCATACCTAAGTTGTGTAAGGCGTGTTATTCAATGAGGGTTATTAAACCCATCATGCCTACCGAAACATTAAAAATGATTTACTATTGTTATTTTCATTCACTTTTAACCTATGGAATTATCTTTTGGGGCAATACCTCGTTTAGTGTACAAATTTTTAGAATTCAAAAAAGAATAATTAGAATTATGAGTGGGCTAAGAGCAAGGGATTCCTGTAGACAAGCATTTAGGGATTGGGGGATTTTGCCACTCCAGTCCCAATATATATTTTCTTTATTGATATTTGTTGTAAATAATAAGGGTCTATTCCATACATCAACACAGATTCATGGTCTCAATACAAGGCACAGTTTAGATTTATATTGCCCTCAGACAAATTTAACAGTTCATCAGAAGGGTCCTTATTGCTATGGAATTAAACTTTTTAATTGTCTCCCATTAAAAATAAAGGAAGTAGTACATGATAATAAGGTATTTAGAGTGGCCTTAAACGCCTTTTTACATTCAAAATCCTTTTATACTTTGGATGAATATTTTGGTTGTATAAATGAGTAGTAATTTACTATGTTCATTCAATATTGCTTGCATTGTTTGGATGTGCAGTTGTACATTCAAGGATATTGCACTGATACCTGCATTGTATATAGCAAGATTATACCTTGACTGGTTTTATTTGGTATTTGAACATGTAAGATATAATCTCCAACTTGACTGGTATGCCATGTAACGAACATACCTCATTATAGTTGATGGATGTTGTGATCTTTTATGGTTTGAGATATATAAGTTGCTAAGTTGAATGAATTTATAATGTAATGTGTTTTTATTACAATTTTAACTTATTTTATTTACAATTAAACATGGTATAGTGTTATGTATATTTTAGGTTGATGTATATTTTATGTTGACTAGTTCCATTGTTGGAGCATTTGTTGAAGATATTTGACTTTTTCTGTGTCCAGTGGTGTTGGCCTGTAATTGGATTTGCTTGAATGCAATAAATACTATACTATACTATACTATTCTATAATATCACTTTCCAACATGGCCTACCCATTTATTCCAGAGTGGACAAAATGTTGTAAATTATGAAAATGGGCCATTATATGCAAATACAATGTAAGGCTGTACACTTAATTTAAAAACTTCGCAATTTGATCATCGCCATCACTTTAGTGACAGCATTAATTTAATGTGGCCCTTTTCCATAAGTTGAAGATTTTTGTACAAACCTCATAGGCTGAACAAATGCTCTTGTCATTTTTACATACAAGTTATGGGCTACAGATTAATATATGTAATTGAGCATTACCTTTAATTAGCCATTCACAGTGTGAGTCTTGGGTATAATTCGATCCTGATGGTCCATCTGTAATAATACCCCATGAACTACTGAACACTTTGCGGGATTTGTAGCAAGATGTTGGCTGAGGACCAGCACTCATTTCAGCAATCAAACACAACCACAGAATGTATGATAACGTCAACAAATAAAATGTTTGTCCAGGTTTTGACTTCATCCTTACACCTGCATCCATTGTGCTGGAATTTACTTCTTTTACAAATCTACATAACTGATTTTGTTCTCAGACGCCATCTGCATAACTCAAGATGTAATCTACATGTATTTCAAATTCGCCATTTGAAAATACTGCGAGTGGGCCTGAAAATACAGAAAAGTATTAAATAAAACACTGTTCTTACCTAACACACTCCATTTAACTCAGGTACTTTCTGACACCCCAATTTTATTTGATCGTTATGAATCGAAACACGACGACACTAAACCTTGCTACCATTAACCATTTTAAACAAAATAATTGGTATTCGAGGCAAGTTTTCTTTAACGCCAAGGTTATCACAGCATGTATTTCTCAGCCATGAAGGCATTCTGTCAAACAACATTACATCCCACATGAGACGAACGGATAAATCACTCAATTCCAGCACCTTTAATTATATGAACAGCAAGGAAAATGTTTCTCGATTCCATAGACTTGCATATAAATACATTCTAAACTATAATAACAATAAAATATACATTTGCCCATATTCGACTTGCTTTCGTTTCATCCATAAACGACTGAAGCCGAATTTTGACGTCAGTATCCGGGTGTCCGTGATGAGAAATTCGCTGGGTTCACTGGTTACTTCTCATATGCGATATGAAAAATTCCATCTCCGTGGGTACCACATTGACTATTGACAGTTTACTTTTCCATTGCTGTTTAATGACACGACGTGTACGAAGTTAAAACTATAATGTAATATTTTGCGTACATGATTTATCTCTATCTTCAGCGATCCGTAATATTCTCATACTAGTGAGCTAGTGAGCGTAGTGATGTAAGTTCACAAAGTCTAACACGGAAGTAATTCACTGTAAAAAGGGAGACCGGAGGTTATTCCACGTAAACAATGGGAATTTACTGAAGCTTTGAATTAGCTGTAGCGTGATCATCGTGATTCGTTGGTAATGCAGGGGTCGTCTTTTCAACGTGATTACCCCCCAGATAACTGAAGCACTGAATAGTATCCAGAAAATCTGGTTAAGATCATTAAGATAATCTCTTCATTGTAATTTGAAGACAGTAACAAAGCAGTTGCGCAGGGACTGTGGTAATGTAGCCACAAAACTCTTGAAAGAGAATCCTAAAATGTCACTTTTCCTATAATAATGACCGATGGTGACCTGATATTGTCTTCAGATTTATAGCATGTTTCCAGTTTTTAATAAGTAGATGTATTCGTGTCTTGTAGCTCTAAGTAGTTATAGCAGAATCACTGAAGAAAGGAATAGCCATAACATTCTGGTTGTACCTATGTATGTATGAGGGTTGGGCCATAAAAATTTGGCCCTTGCACGGCAACCATCAATGATCCATTGTGCTTCCCCTTTGATGAACCCTTTATTAATCCTACACTTAGAATGAAATGTAGTACTTTCCTTAGGGGGCATCATAGTACTGACTTGGTTCCATGAAAACTGGCCCAGATGACAAAATCTTAAATAATCTATGGCCTCACAATCACATAGGATGTGTGGGGCTGATTCATCTCCTAGGCACCTTTCACAAGTGGGGATCATCAACATTTTGGCTTACCCATTGTTGAACCTGTTTCAATATGTATGATTTTATAACAGATATGAAAAATGCCAGAGTAGGACATGTGGAAGTCATATGTTCTTGAAATGTGTGTATACTCCAGAGTGCAACTTCTTCAAATTATGCTATACGTATGACAGTCCTAAAATTGTAGTCTTAAGCCGCTTTCAGACAAGACACACGGTGGCTTGCGACTAGTGTCTGGGACACAGCCACTCAACGCCACAACACGCACACTTAGTGGCTCTGACATCAGAACCCCACGTTGATGTTGCCCTCAGTCATTCAGATGGAGGTATCAAAATGTTTATCCACCATTTCATCAAGGACGCTAGACTCTGTATGCCCTGTCTGAACGCTAGCATACAACTCAATGCACTTTGAGTGGCCAGACCACAAGTCAGTGTCTCGGCCACTGAAGGGGAAAGACAGCTGTGACACAGTGTCTTGGACATGGGACACTGAGACGCTTGCATGAACACTAGTATTCACACTAATGTATTTGCAGTCGCTGGACACTGTGTCCAGCCACCGTGTGTCTTGTCTGAAAGCGCCCTCAGGCTAATATGTTGTTACTCATAAATGTTTGTGCAGTCTTGCATGTATAACCTTTTCAAACACTTTTGAAAACGATGTCAGTAACGATATAGATCTGTAGTATGTATGTTTATATTTCTGAAATTCCATTTGCAGCTTGGGGTCTTCACCAGTGTTCTATTGCAGCAGTTCTAAATAACATCCAGGTGCTTGTGAAACAGGTGTTATGCCCAAATCAGTATATAAAGTGGACTAAAAATATGTGTAAGATGGTGTAAGCATAATTTTGTATTAGTCTGTTACCAGCCTGATGTAGTACCTCTACAAATAAAAACAAGCAATATCCTTCAGTTCTCAATTGCATTGCTTCAACTGCACGTCAGATGAATAATATAAGTGGCAGCATTCATGAATCCATACTCCTGAAAAATTAACCAAATCACTGGAAAATATAGAAAGCTTGAACTTCTGAGGCCAAACTGAAATAATGCGTTCAGGAACATGATGTCATGGTGGTCACACTGGTTTGGTTATGTTATAGTTTGTGTGAAAGAAAATGGCGTCTTTTCACCCCATTTTGTTGTGTACTGTCTAACTCTGCACAGTGCATTTGGTTGTATAGAGGCAACTTCAGTTTCCCACTGCTGATTCAGAGTATGACATTTCTCTTAGTTGGAAATTGTGGTCTTGTAACTAACAGAGCATTTTAATCGTCAAAGCTATGAGAATTAAACTGAAAGTAAACTGGTTAACTCATATATTTAAAATAAGCTTCAGCCAGTAAAATGACTGGGTTTTAATTCCTAGTAGGAGCAGGAAGCTTTCTTTTTCCAATCACTTTCAGGACAGCTCTGGGGACTTCATCCTATCCAGTTAGTACTGAATGTTTTTTTTTCCCCAAGAAGTTTAGAAGCCAGAGCATGAATGTGATCACATTCCTCCATATAATGCTGAAGCCTAAAATGTGTGGAACTTCACCTCTGCATTCCATATACACTTGAGCAAAGAGGAAACTTCACCTTTTCATATTTGTTCAGCAAGAGACATGAGTTTGCATCTTGCCCAGAAAAGAATTTACTCAAATAGTTCTGCCTGATGGACACAGCTGTCCTGAATGTGATGTGAAAGAGAATGTTTCCAGAAAAGGAGAGGAATAAATTGGAAAAGACTAAAGAAGGTTACCATGGCATTTACATAATTCTGCCACAACACTCACCTGATTTAAACTAGGACCACTAATGACTGACAGTTCGAAGAGTCACTTGCATACAATTCAGGTGTATTACATTGAGAATTAAATTCCTTAAATTCTTAATGCCAAATCTTTGAAAGGACAGTGAAGGCTGGCTATTATTTACTTATCATTTATTTAATGACACTGTGAGTGACTTAGACATGACTGTTTCCTTTTATGACACTATAATCTGAAGTACTGACAGCATCATTGTAAGTAAATAAATAAATAAACATATTACAGTAAAAATTCAGTTTCAATTTGCTTTTAAATTTATGTATTGTTAATACATACACAGTGAAAACATTTGAAAATGTTCTGTTACAACATGCTTTGTATGAGATACTGTATTTGTATTGACATCTTATATTCAATACAGTATCTTGCAGCCCCTTGGTTTATCCTGTGGAACCTTCAGTGGGCAGTAACTTCTTTATTTCATAATTTATTAACAAGACCCAGTGGTCTCAGAATAAGAAAATGGGTTCTTGCTTAGAGGGTTCACATAGTCAGATCTATGTGCTCACCTTCATCTCTACAAAAGATAATACTTTTGGGAATGGAAATACCATTAGAAACTCAAGCCTAGGTAGACAGAGGCCAAAAGGTCAATGCAGACCACAGTTCGAAGCACTATACACATAACACTACACTAGTGACATTGTCAACTGCATAGGTTATATATTAGTATATAAAAAAAAGCAGACTAAGAATTATGATATTTGGAGATTTTGAAGGAAACATAGCTGTTGTCCAAACATTTGCTTCAAGAGACTGTGGACCACCCCCCTAGCTATTATCCAAACATTTGCCTGGAGGGACTGTGCGCCCCCCCCCCAAAAGAGTAAGGACATAAAATGCTTCAGAATTCTATTTCAACATCAGAAATGCTTGTAATGATATTGAATCATTTAGGACTTTTTGAAACTGTTCAAGAACCTAATAAAATTAAGCCTTAAACAGTGCATACTGCATGTAGCTGTCATGGGTATTGCACATTTCATTTTTTTTTTTCATAACCAACTCAAATGTCTCTCAAAATATTTTGCAATGGACAGAGTGCCAGTTCTTCTGTAGCTCTGAATAAACTTAAGTATTTTTATGCTATCACAAGAAGTTATGCAATATCAATACATTGAATCCATACTGACATCAAATATTTTTCCTCAATGTCACCATATTGTACTGGTTTATCAGTATCAAGTGATGTATCTAACATAACTTACGATCACTATCCTCCTGTGTATATTTTAGCATGACACCATACATATACTGATCTGCTAACTGCCTGCTGGGAATTTACCTAGTTAACAGCAGGCCAGCAATTTACAGCTACTTGCCTGCAATATATTCATGTTCAGTCCACGGGCATTCTGAATGAAGATAATGCGGTTACTATATGTGAAACTGAAGGAAGTTACAGTAGAAAAGGGCACAGACATTGTTAGTGAACTTTTCTTTACTAATACTTGAATTATGCATCAGTTACAGTTTTGCTATACAATATTTTCTTCTATAAGAGGTCTATCCATTATAAGTCTATCAAAACTCATTCGTGTTAAATCAATGGTCTCAAAACCTCCATCCAAAATCATTTCCATGACACCCCTGCCAACAGCTGGTGCATGTTGTATTCCTGCAACATGAAAGTACAGGAAATTCCAATATTACTTAATGGTCAATTTGTATGGGAAATATATCAAAAGAAGCATTCTGTTTGGCTGGTGTTCAAAATCACTGTACCCAGGAGAAATATCAGCTGGGAAGTTTAATCTGGAAGGCTAAAACACTTCCAAACTTTATATTTTACAAAAATCTGCATTTACTGTACTCTTTGGTTTGAGAAATGAAGAATGAAGCAAGCAAGAAACCAGCATGTAAATCTTGCTGCCTACTTCATGTTGGTTTCTTACTTGGTTACTCTTCAACATGTTCCTCCGAAACATGGACTACATGTCATTGTATCTCAAGATATAGAATCTTGCAGAAGAACTGAAGAACACAAGAGTAAGCTGAGGTGGAAGAATATCAGTTCTGGGAAGACACCAGATATAAGTGGAGTAGTAGGAATGGGTGGATGATGGAGTAGAAGAAGACAAAGATGATGATGACAACAGTGATAACAAAAACGAAGCTTAGATCTCATGTAATTATGTTGTGCTGGAAATCTGTATCTGTAGCCATACTGTCTTGTTCCCAGTGCCCTTTACTGGGACCTACTGGATGCATCTGTATCTATGCAGATATGTGCACTTACCATGGCCACTGAAGCCTGTTGCAATGTACATGTTTATATAGTAGGGATGAGGACCAACAATTCCATTCTCATCATATGTGTTGTATTCATAGTAACCACCCCATGCATTTTTCACCTGTAAAGAAAAGAAAATTGTTGACTGGTATCAGAGGTGAAGGTGAAAAAAGCATCTGTTCCAAGTGCAGCCTAGTAGGCATGGAATACTCTAAGAACAAAATTAGTGTGTGAGGAGATCTGATGTTGTCATCGTGATGACTAAGATGAATACTACGGCACGTAAAAGAACCTCATGTCCCAAGGGGACCACTGAGCCAAATTGATCGGACATTTCCCGCCCAACAGTAGTCTCTAACACCTCTGATAGATGGGGGAAGCATCGAGAGATACCACTGAGCCAGTAGAGGCCAAACTCGCTGGCTCAGTCGGGACTGGTGGCACACACCAGTATCGGTAGGGTATAGAGACTGGTAGAATATCACAGAGGGGACATACAATAGACCACTGGTCACGGTGCATGGGGAAACCCACCCCTCCGATGATGATGATGATGATGATGATGATGATGATGATGATGATGATGATAAAGATGAATACTACCTTCTATGATGCCTTGTAATATAGTTAAAAGTTTACTGAAATTTGGGAGCACCAATGCTTGCCGCTTGCTTGGCTTACCCTTCAACTGTGAAAACAGAGGCAGTCTATTCATCAAAAATGTCACATCCCAGAAGAGTGTAACTCTTCAAAATTAATACAAATTGACATGGAATTGTTATCTTAAAACAAAACCCCAATGGTTGCTATTTATAGTTACATTATCTATGTACACCTGTGTAACACACTGGGAAACAATGAACAAGTTTTAATAAATGTAAGACTTAGGTTCTGAAACTGATCTGAATCATGACTGTACTGCTGTATGATGTCACATGGTATACTTCAGTAATCTGGCTACCCTGAAGATGAGGAAGCAGGTTCCTCTGAAATGCTGGTACCATTTTACCAAATTACATGGCATCACATCTTGATTTGTAATACAGTGCGTACAATCAAGTGCGCGCCGCAGCTGCAATTTGCCGTGAGTCATACCACCGCAGAACGGATGCAGTCGCGGGGAGGAGTTGGAACACTCCCCGCGACTGCATCCGTTCTGCGGTGGTATGACTCACGGCAAATTGCAGCCGCGGCGCGCACTTGATTGTACGCACTGTAGAATTGAAAGCATTACTTATAAATTAACTGAAGAGCTGAACTTAGTTTCTTAATATACACTCTCCTTAACAACAAACTGTCACACCTCATACACACAATGACTGATCTCTTAAAGGTGATCTGTTAGTTGGCATTAAAATAAGCAGAAACATGGATGCTGCAAGATTTTTCATATTCATACGTATAACAAAGGTAAAGGTAAAGTTGTTCCTGTGCTTAATTAATTAAGCACTATGCCATGAAAACATATGGGGAAGTGGAGGTATAGCTCCACCATTCTGGACCCTGGCACTATATGGAGGTGAGCGGGCAGCATCATGCCTCAGCCACTTTACCACCAGGGAATGAGTCCCTGATACGCATCGGATAGGAGGCTGGGTGGACCCCAGTGCTGGTCTGGATGTTTTGGAATAGAGAAAAATCTGTTGCCCCTGCTGGGAATCGAACCCCAGCCAGCCAGCCTGTAGTCCATCACTATACTGACTGAGCTATCCTTGCTCATTCATCATACATGTACATAATCAATAATATCAGGGACAGGTGCGACCACCTCTGTGGTCTAGTGGTCAGAGTTCCTGGCTACAGATCTGGAGGTCCCGGGTCGATTCCTGGTGCTGCCAGATTTTCTGAGTAGTAGTGGGTCTGGAATGGGGTCCACTCAGCCTCGTGGGGATAACTGAGGAGCTATTTCAAAGAAATAGCAGCTCCGGTCCAGAAAACAGAGATTAATGGCCGTGGGATCTGCTGCACTGACCACATGACACCCTCTATCCGCAAAAGTTGGCACTAACTTCACCGACAAACGGCGGTCACTTGGTCGGTATAGTTCGCTTGCAGGCTACAGAGTTTTTATTATTATTATTATTATTATTATTATTATTATTAAGGACAGGTGTTCTATCAGCATCTTTGTCTCTCCTGCCAATGCTCATTCCACCAACTGCATCAGATCCATTAATAATCTGACACTATAGAGCCTTGATATGGGCAATGATAAAAACAGTAAAGCTATCCCTGTAACAGGCTGTGAAGGCCCATGGGGTTGTGAGATGTCAAGGATCCCACATTCTCTCTATACAACTGGCTCACAGATGGCAGTAAGGTTGTCAGCCTTATGCATCAGCTGCCCTTTAGCCCCCAGGAAGATTCCTGGTACTCATTTCTGTTAGAGGTGTCGACCCCAGGGTCACAGTGCTACTGGAAGGATTAGATCAATTGAAAAAATCCACCTAATTTGGACTCAAACTTTCAACCTTCTGGCTTGTAGCACAGTGCCTCAACCAACTACACTACTGTGTGCCCCTGTATACCATTTTAACTTTTCTATATTGACATTTTTAGCATTGCAATCAAACTGTCTATAATTTATGTACAGTTCCTTTGCTGCTGCATTTTCCCAATACTCAGAACCTATAACATACCTTAACTGCTTCAAATGCAGGCACACGTGATGCAAGGACTGGCCAGATATTTTTATCAAAGAAGTCATGATCTACATCCAGGTTGTCTACACTAGGTTCTTCTTCAGGAAGAGGAGATCTGCCACATATGTAGTTGCCTGCAAGACCTTCTCGTCTGTAAACCATATCACAGTATAACATAGCAGGAAGTTCTAGACAGAATCAGTGGGCCTACCTTCTTTAGAGGGAGGCTTACAGACATTACAGATTAAAAATCATGGAACTTATTTATCATTTCTGCGCATATTATGTGAGAATAGACTTCCACTACCTCAGAGCTGTAAGCCATAATTGTGAATTTCAAACGATCATCATGTTTCTAAAATTTAAGAAAGTTCTTCATACAACATTTATGAGTACAAATATATTTATGACTAATCACCATACCAAATACCATATGCATAATTGCAAAGGTCATCAGTTACTGTTCTGAAACATAATACTAAATATGAATTTTGCACAGAAGGCAAGTTATTTCACTTGCTGCAAAAGAAAAGACCTATCACAATATAAACTTCCAGTACTCTTCATTAAATTGACTAGTAGCTGAATTTCATATGGCAGATTCAGTGATGATGATGACAAATTCCAAATGTTGTTCCCTTATAAATAAAAAGAAAGTGTATATGAAATTTTCTATGCATAATTAAGCACCACCACATAGATATGAGTGGAGAAGTTCAAGCCCCAGGACCTCTGGTACTGACTGGATAGGAGGCTGAGCAGGCCAAATAACTGGTATGGATACGGTGAATAGAAAAGTCTCTGCCACAAATCACACACCTTAATCCCCCAGCTGTCCAGCCCCTAAACTAGCCATTATATTGACTGACCTGCCCTAGCTCTCCCCATGTAATAATCAGTAAATTTAGAATAAAGTCAATGAAAATCAAGATTCCTCCAGTACCTACAATTAGACAGAATACTATGTTATCCTCAGAGCTGTTCTGAAGGTGTTGGTAAACAAAAATATTAAAGGACTAGACACAGGGTTCAGATTGATACAGAATTTACTGGGTACTAATTACTCTTAATCTCAGATAATTACAACACTTTACTATTCTTCACAATTTAAAAATAACTACAGCACATTCTAAGTCTTTCCAGTCCACTATATCTGGATGTACTCATTGCTTTGTTATGGCCTCTAATACTGGGGATTCCCCTTACTGTTTTTGTGCTTGATGGCTCTACTTTGACAGCTTCGGTTTCTGGTCCCACTGGCTTTCTTTGTGTAGCTCCAATTCAGACTGATTGTTGTGTCTGTATTTTATGTGATAGAAACTTCTTTCAACTTAGCTGTTCCATAGCAATGGATGCCTCTGTGACACTTGGCTGTCTCCAAAATTCTGATATTTAGGCGTTATGTCACAATATGGTAAAGAGAATACACACCTAAAATATGTTCCTGATGGATCTATTGTTAATGGAGTGTTGAGACCTGGTCCATTCTTGCAGTTAATACAGAACACATATCGTTTCCTGTAAAAAGAAAAAGGGGCATTAAATATGGCTGAATGAAATTTCACATTTGATTTACAGGGTTCTTAGCATACATACACCCCTATGTACTAAGAATGACAAAATATAAACACGTGTGTCATTTTAAGAAATTAAAAGCTCAAAGATATTCAGTTGTGTGTACAAACTGTTATTTTAAACCTTTCAAGTAAAAAATGTTTCAAACAAACGTTAGAAAGAAAAATGAAATACGTATTTTACATTGGTTAACTGATGGTAAATGCTTAGGAAATAAATCACTACATCCTTTCAGCTGCAACACACATTCTAAAATGGAAATAATTCACAAAGCGTACAAACCTTCTACGATCACGAGTTGTATTACACCTGTGGCCGCACTACATTTCTATTAACATTAAATTAATTAGAATAAATGCCAGACTTGCCATTCTGTACCTTGGTTCCACGGGCAATGGAATGCTTAGCATGCCATCACCAGTACCAATTCTGGCCATTCTCGCAACTTTTGCAGAGTAGGGTCCTGCTGCAATGATTACAATTCCAAATTTAACAGAGCGTATTTCTCCACTTTCAGTCCTCACCTGGAACAGTATCATCACAGACAATATTATTCTTTTTGCTTCAAAGCCCTGCCATGCTAGAAATACAAAGGCTGCTTAGAGTACAGGCAGTTGCACAGAAAAAAGCCACTTTCTCAAACAGGAACAAATATTTCATGTAAAAATCTGTTTCTTACTGTAAACATCAGTATGTCACAACTGGAGCCATCTAATGATGAAAATGTTTCATTACTTGACTAACAATGAGTCAGCTTCTTTGGCTGTGGTGAGTTTAAGAGAAGGATCCTGAGCCAATCTAGTTGGTAGATGGTGTTCAAAGGAATAGAGCTACAGATACAGTTCTCCCAAGTATCACACAACCAATAGACAGTAACAGATTTCAAACACATTCTTATTCTTCTACTTCTTGCAGTCACTAATACCGCATGGTAGCAATATGAATGTCTGAGGTGGATGTAACATTCAGCTCATTTAACAAGCAGGCTTGTGTAGTGGTAATGGTCTAGACTTGTAGACCGGAAATTCTTGGTTTGAATCTTGGTTAGGATATCAGCTAAATCAACTTGCGTTTTTCATTGTTTTCTTCAGTATCTTGAGGCATATATCAGGGTAGTATCTTGATTAGATTTAACCACTTTGTTCCAAACCCTTCCAAATTCATTATTCACCAGTAGTCCTACCATTCAATGCTATATATTAAAAAATATTGACTGTGTTATAAAATAAACCACTGATAACAATGAAGACCTCAAATGTCATTTACGTTTCACAGCTATTAAGCTAAATTCCTTAGAGGCCTCCGTAGTCTAGAGGTAATGTTCCCACCTCATGACTTGTAGTACGCTGGTTAAAATACCCGGCGGAGGTCGTCGAATTTTTAAGGGCGGAAAAATTCAGGGAACAAGTCCTCCGGTAGGGACTTAGCTTTATGGCACATAAAAGAACCTCATACCTCCAAAGGAGGTCACTGAGCCAAAATTGCGGACGTTTGCCGTCCAACAGCAGTCACTAATACCTCTGGTAGATGGGGGAAGCACTATAGATACTTCTCAGCCAGTAGAGCCGGTCTCGCTGGCTGGGTGGGACTGATGGTAAGCACCAATACCGGTAGGATATAGAGACTGGTAGAAACCATAGAGGGAAGCACAATGGACTACTACAGGTCTAAGTGCATGGGGAAACCCACCCTCTCTAATAACTAACTAACTAACTAAGCTAAATTCCTTCCCCTGACATGTTTATAAAGTCTGTAAACTGCATTTTGTGTTTCACTGATTTAGGCAATGCACTAAGAAATGTAGTAACTGTGAATACCAACCAAAACTTTGTCAACTCCTTCATAGCTGCCAGGTTCCATTCCATCCATCAATAAATCTGGCATCTTTTTGAATTCAAAACCAATTGCTTCTCCATCAATATACTCAACTCCTAGGGATAATGCTTTTCTCTTGAAAGCATACAACAAGGACCAAGGATCAAACCTGCATGAGATATAAACAGGATTAGTTACACTGAGTACATAACAAATGATGAATCAAACTTACCTCATAACTTGAGACCATTATTTTACATCTCTCAACTGGTGTTTTCATAATTCTACTGTCATAGCCTTCATTATCTCCATCTGCGGTGTTTATTTCCTGACAATATCATCACTGTCAGTTACTTCAGTATGTTTTTATCGTCTGAAGCACAATGCCAACTACACACTGAATTGAACTGAATTGAATACATCAATAATATAATTAGAATTATGTTGGGACGCAGAAGGAGGGATTCGTACAGGAAATTATTTAGAGAATTAGAAATCTTACCTCTGGCATCTCAGTACATACTATCTCTTATGCTCTTTGTAATAAAAAATAGAAACAAATTCATAGTAAATTCAGAGATTCATAGAATAAATACCAGACAGCAAAATAATCTCCATCAGCCTCTTGTAAATTTGAGTAAATACCAAAAGGGAGTTTACTGTTTATGAACAAAGGTCTATAATAATGTACCACAATATATTAAGGATATAGCAAGTGACACTAAGAGTTTTGAGGTACAATTACAACAATGTTTATATTTACATTCTTTTTATTCTTTACAGGAATATTTTGGTTATAAATCTTTTTAAGGTGCAAGTAGTTGTCTTGCTTTACAATTTAAAAGAAGACAAGGTTGTCAGTCTGTGTTCTGGTTTTTAGATGCTTAGTTTAGATATACACAATCTTTGTATTACTGTATACTAGTCTTTATTTCAATTTATTATATAATTAATGTATGTTATACAAAACTCATTAATGACATTATGTTTCAACTATTGAATTTTTAGTTAATAGACTTGCATAAAACTGTACAAATTGTATAAGGTTTGCCATTACTTTTACTACTAAAATTAACTTATTTATTATACTGTATATGTTTATCAGTATTTTATACAAATGTGCATGCTATTGGATGACAACTGTAATCCTTAGTTCTAACTGTCACAAGGACGATCTCCACATCCGCAGGAGAATGTACTCTCGACAGGATTTATGGAAGGTGAATAAATAAAATAACATTAAAAAACCCTGCATTTTGCCCATTCAGTACATTTATGAGTGCCACATCAGTCTCACAAAATAGAGTGATTATTATACAGCAATGTTACAAAAACTGCAGGGGTTATGGTCCTTGGAAGAGGGAACGGGGACTGTGGTTGACAAAACTGTGGTTGGCAAGACCAAGGTCTTGTCAGAAACCAGGAGTTAGGGGATCTGTGGCCCATGTTAATATTCATTGCATCCCAAGTATATACAAAATTTCAGTAAAAACCTAACAGGAATAAACCACTTCAGAGATCTAGTTCCAGATCAGAGGATAGCATTAAAGTTAATCTTATATATAGAGGGTCTCAGAATGTGAACTGGATTCAGTTAATCATTACAGATGGCACCCAGAAAATGCAGAAGCCACTTGAATCCATGGTTAAGAAGGGACTGCTGTATAATTCTTTCATAAAATCATTCAAAAGGGTGATTTTTAATGAGCTAACACCATGGTAGTGGAACACAAAAGCTCAACACCACCAATATCAAAGCTTGCTGCTGGACACAATCCTTAATTAGCGCTGCCACCTCTCACTTCACAACCTATATTCCTAAGTTCAATCTTACCATCTCCTTCTCAGTCTTCAAGTGGATATTTCCCCAGAGATTTCTACACCAGAATTCTATGTATGCTCTCCTAGTCACATAAATAGCCCATCATCACCTTCAGTTACATCAATTGTGGTTCACTTCTTCATATCTGTTTACAAACTGAATCTCTTCTATAATGTCACACTGTGTAGTCTGGTAGAAGTTCACTTGACTATACACAGCCCAGAAGACAGTCATCACTGTAAAAACCTCAAAAGCAACATAGTTTGAAGTGAACTTCATGTCAATTAGGTACAGTCTCATGTGCAACACTATGTTCTACAAAATCCATTAACTTTAAAAGTATAAAAGCAACAGCATAAGATAGCAGTTTCCTCACCAAAAATGTTAACACCTGATGATGACCACATTGGTCGAAACATGTAGTGATGGGTTTTTCTAAACTTTTCAAGTTAATAAATTTTATAGAATATAGTGTTGCATGTGAGACTGTAACTAATCGACACTCAGTGAAAAGTGCAACAGGATCCTACAATATAATATTACAGTGAACTTCTACTAGACTACATGATATGATATCACATCGCAGAGCTGAGTATTCTTCACGGTCACCATCCTGACAACCTCAAATCTGATAATTAATAAATTCTCACGACACAAGCACTAGAAAAACAAAAACTGTATATATGATTACCATCCTTCATTTTCCAGACCATGACAACCTAAGGCAATACCATCAGTGTTGATCCAAGGAAATTTCTGTTTCAATTTGACTGGGGTTAGAAGTTCATTTTTGGCTCCAAGTTTCCTGAAAAATAAAAATTAAACATAAACAGGTTAACAGTTTTAGTTGAAATAGCATCTGAAACTTGAAAACTGATATTATTCAGAGTGGTTAACAATATTTATTGCATGGGTGCCAAATTTAAAAGTTCAGAACTCTGTCCATGCCATATGCTAAATTAAATGTGATCAATAAATTTGTATTATATTTAAGAAGTGTTTTATGTCATACTTTCAGTTCAATTAATAAAAACCAACAACAAAAGTTACTGGTATTAATATAAGAACTGTGGTACTATTTTTACATTTTTAATTCTGTGGATGGGGAAGATACTGTGATTCTGTGTAAATATTGCTGTTGTTAGTTTTTCAATTGTAAAATTCGGCCATGGGTAATATGTAGACAGCATACTGCAGGTTGCTACTGTACACAATGCAGTGACGGCTGACACTGATTAATCCTATCCCTTTTCTTATTTGGATGATTATAAATGACCGTGAACTTTATTTACAATTGATTCTCATTAATTTTAAATTCAAAATCTTAACGTCCGTCAATACTGCAACACTCTTCCATTCACAACTCAATTTTAGTTTAACATTACACACCTTGACACTGCATGTTTCGGTCCCAAATGGCCATTTTCAGGTGTCTTGATATGTAACAAATATTTTATTAAATTATGTTAAAACTGCTACACTGTCTTAGTCCGTGTTAAAATCACACGCTGTAGTCCTCCTTGCAAGGTAAAACCAGATAAAATCCTTTTAAAGTTTCTATTATACCCACATTATTTTGGTGCATATTATTTCACCTCACACGGGGTGTCATCCATTTTCATAAATATATGCCTGTCCAGGGTGTTTTGTCTCGGCAACTTGCCCCTCACGTTCATAGCCTACTTTTCAGTTATGCACCAAAATAATTAACACAACATTTCAGAACGTATTCCTGTTATCTCCCATTGGCAAAGCTTGATCTCAGTGTTAATATTGCTATAGTTATATTGACACAGGTTGTCCAGTAACTGAGGTTAGCTCTTTCTAGTGGACCCAACAGAGTAGGTGACCCCCCACCCCTCACCTCAGGATGGAAACAGATCCAGTTTCCAAAATGTTGTCTTCTTTTGTGTTTTTTAGGATACCAGGCAATGGACAAAGTCCAGAATCCCGGTAATCCTGAGCATCAAGAATGGGGTTTCATGGTCTTGTTCAATACCACCAGGTGACTTCCAGAGCAATGTCCTTAACAAGGCAACAGCTACTTCTTCCTAAAAATTATCTATATTTGTCACATGTCATAAAATCATCACATAAACCTCAGATAATAAAAAAATAATCAAACAATAGCATAATGGCATTTAAATTTATTAAACAACAGTTCTTACTTTTGAAGTTTTGCGTTTTCTTCTAATTGCTGTGCCCCTTTCTCAGATGCAAGGAACAAATAACCACATGGTGTGAACTGTACATCTGGTGGATCATGTCCTTCAACTGACAGATGTTGATTGATGTTACGCAGGAATTCTGCACCAAACAGCGACATCTTGATATTTTCCTCTAATGAAAACTGTTGCCTGAGGCCACCAACTGAGAGACATGTTGATGCTTCAGCATACTATAGTAAGAAAACATGGTATTAATTCTACACAGACAAACACAGCAAACAGATCTACTGTGGAAATCTGAAGCAAAAAGGAACAAGAAAGTAGTAGTTTTGGTTAGTGTAACATGCTTCATCAAGACAAAACTGACACATTTATATACTCAACTCCAGACTATTCAGTATGAGAAAATAAAATGGAACAAAAAAGTTATTATTGCATAAAATTTTTAAATAAAATACAAAAGATAGTGAAATAAGAACAATTTACAAGCGTGCAAATTATATTTCACAAATAGTAACCATATTAAAATCTACTTTTCATGCTTTAAATTTGGATTTTGTTTACCTGACCCCATGATAAAATATTTTGATTTACCGAAGGATCTTTTTCGATGACGGTAACTGTAATTGCATTTGGTGCTCTCTGCTTCAGCCAATAGGCAATAGAAGAGCCCATTGCACCTCCACCAATGATGACAATATCACAGTGCTCCGGGAATATACCATCTCGATATGGGGATTTTAAAATTTTATTTGATAATTCACGTATACCCTGCATTCTTTCAACGAAAGACTCTACTTTGTTTTTTGCAGTTTTCATGTCATTTCCCAGAATCCTAAATGTCCGTTTAATAGGGTGTTCTGGCTTTGGAGGTTCATCTGAGGAATAAGAACTTTCACATCTATTTATAAAAACATATGCACTTTTGTTTAAATTTACAAATTTGTCGTTAATAAATTTGCGAAGCTTGAATGTATTCACAGTCTTAATCATATTGCTAGTGAACAGCTGCTGAAAAAGATGTTATCACAATAAAAAATGCTCTGTTCAACTACATAACATGCACATTAATCGTACAAGAGTCATGGCTTTTTATGGTAGATAATTTTGGGCAAAGTTCAGCTACTTCATTAACTGATAGCCTCTTGTATGCTTTTATCTTAGATCACAAACATTAAACACCGGCTGGTTATCTATATGAGGTAGAACACATATAAAACATTTCAAAGTTGTTTATATTTTCTTTCA
Organism: Cryptotermes secundus; assembly: GCF_002891405.2. Lineage (NCBI taxonomy): Eukaryota > Metazoa > Arthropoda > Insecta > Blattodea > Kalotermitidae > Cryptotermes > Cryptotermes secundus. Next base: position 448,606 of record NW_019735574.1, on the reverse strand, counting down.
CATATCACATTTTCTTCACCACAACGATCCCTACCGATCCCTACTCCCACTTCGTGTAACCACTAATCAGGAAAAAGCAGTCAGCTCAACGCACGTAGCGGCACGAAATATACCACCTATACGATCTACGATCAACATCCGTCTTATATACACAACATTGATATCCTTGATATCTGTGGCATTCAATTAACACGCGCGTGCTCTAGCAGTGATCTCTCTTGGAGAACCTACACAATATCATTGAACGTCACTGACTTCGACTGCTAAATCATCTGTCACGATATATTAAAGAAATGCCGGTGCTGTATAAGTTCAAAAATGCTCTGAAAACTTACCTACGCGATCATTGTTTTTATAAAGTGGATGAGTTTCTCTCGTGTGAGACAACCACTAAGCAATTATAATCACATAATTAATGAATAATCGGTTTTGGGAATCCCTACTGCGCAGTTTTCGTTTCTTTTTTCCCGCAACCAAGATAACACAGTCGGAGACGTCGGAGATGCACCTGAATGGGCTACTCTGGAGAGCTCGCAGATACCAAGAAGCTGCACCAGGAAGGGAGAGCAGATGTAATGAGATGTTGCGGTGTAGAGTCTACAGTGAAACGATATACCAGTGCTATCACTAAATTCACCAATTTTATCTCAAAGGCCGCGCCATTGCTTAATCGGTTAGTCGCTGGGGCAGGTTTTCCCCGAGCACTTCGGTTTCCCCTGCCAATCCTCATTCCATCAAATTCTCCATAAGCATTATCACCAATACAGGTACAATAGGACATATGGAAGCCGACGTGCCGAGGGGGCCTAATATGGATTCCACCTCACACTATATGAAATAAACTATTGTAATTACTGTAATCTATTGTAAACAATTGTAAGTATTGTAACCTTATTCTCTTATTGTAATCAGCCAATGTACAGTAACTGACTTGTCCTATATCATGTAACAATCATCTATAGATACGAAATAAATAAATAAACAAACCATCACTCATGCAGCACGCGATTGCTGACGGGTTAACCGCTGGATGTGGGAGGTTGTACACGGTATTTTTTTTTTGTAGGAAATCAGAATTAAATAAAAATAAGGAAATGTGTCAAATATTAACAATACAAATTATATCTGTTTTAAAAAATATTCTATCCTGCAGCTCCATCGGTATAGCGACTGGCTACGGGCTAGGTGTCCAAGGGGTTGGAGCTCGAGTCCAGGTATGGTTAAGAATTTTCTCTTCTCCTTGTCGTCCAGACCGGCTCTGGGGTCCATCCATCCTATCCAATGGGTACCAGGGGTAAAGCGGATGGGGCGTGAAGCTGACCACTCACCTCAAACAAGTGCCAAGGTAAAGAAAATATGGATTATACATCTATTCCCCCCATTCACCTTCATGGTGTAATGTTTAATTAATTAAAATAGACGTTAATGGCTTAAACTTGAGTTTGTGCACCAATATTTAGGCGATTTAGACTCCAGCCCTGCAAAACTGTATGTTCATGTACATCATAGTACTGACCAGCACTGACAAAATCCCAGCCATATAACTTGCTCTAGTGGTTATTTAATGGTGCTATCAGTATTGATACTATATAGTGTCGGTTGAAGAATCCATAGAGTATGAATATTTATCAAATGTATTCTTTTTGCATTTTTTTCCCGTCATTCGACGTTCATTTGGTGTAGTTATACACATAGTGTTGACAAAGCTTATTAACAATATAGATACTGTAATGTACATAGTAATAAATTATTTTTATTGTGTCACTAAATATTACACAACATTACACAATGCCACAAACTGAAGAGTAATAACACTATGCAGGTTGTTGGAAGTCAATCGACGTTTTGGAAAAACCGCCATGTAGCGTGTTGAAATTCAACCGATGTTTCGGAGGAACATGCCCCCTCCACCTTCAGGGTCAAAGAATATGCCATAACACTACTTTGAGAACCTCAAATCCTACACATTGTTTACCAGTTACTGATGTTTACATTTCATGACATTCTACAAATTCTTTATACAAGCCTTTTTTAAGAACTTATGAAGCTGGAATTGAAATATCAATGAAAATTAAATTCCCTGCATAACATTGTCAATTCCAATAACAAATGTTTGAAATCTAAAAGTATCTGAAACATACTTGAAACCCCAATGACCATAGATGATGAAATAAAATTACCAAAGGTGAAAGAAACTAAATTTCTAGGACTAATTATTGATGATACCATCACATGGAAACAGCATATTAACTATGTTATCAATAAAATTGCAAGGTCATGTTATGCGTTGAGAAACATAAAGCATTTTATCCCATTAGATACATTAAAGGTAATTTATTTTGCACACATTCACTCCATTTTAAGCTATGGCATAATTTTCTGGGGTAACGCTTCCTATGCCTGCAATGTCTTTAGACTACAAAAGAAGGCTATGAGAATTATTGCAAATTTTGGTCCAAGAGAATCATGTAGACATCTATTTGAGAAATTCGAAATACTGTCATTCTATTCCCAATTCATATACTCATTGATTTTATTCACGATTAATAATGATCATCTTTTTAATGCTATTACCATGATTCATGAACATAAAACCCGAACCCATAATAATCTATATTTGCCTTCTGTGAACCTGACAAAGTATAGTCAGAGTGCATATGTGGCGGGTATTAAAGCCTTCAACCATTTACCTCAAACTTTAAAAGAGTTGACTTTGGATGTACCAAATTTTAAGAGAGCACTAAAGAGATTTTTACTTCATCACTCCTTTTATTCCATGAAAGAATACTACCAACAGAAATGGGTATAATGTGTAATGTAAGAGAACACACAGATTGTGACAACAAATGAACTGATATAGAAATATGTCATAAACTACAAATTATGTAATTATCCTGTTTTATTTGTCTCTTTTTTATTGATTGTCTCTTTTATATGCATTTTAATTTGACGCACTTGATTAATGGAATGAGTAATGAATGAATGTCTTAATGGAAATTTTATTTTATTTTAGTCCATTATAAATCTTGATAAATTTCTTGATCATTGTTTAATGTGTATTATAAGTATTATAAGTTTACCTCATTTAATTGCAATATTACTGTATTATTGTATAGCTACTATGTATTCTAACTTGACTTGTTCCATATCCTATGGTGTCTCACCTGTACTGGATTTACGGAATGTAAATCAATTCAATTCAATTCAATTCATGCATGCAGGCAGTATGTGGGCACGAAAACATAACAATCACACTGTGCGTTTTCATGCACTTTCATCTATATCAACATTAATACCTTGGACGATCTCAAGGTCTATGCAACATTAATGCCATTTTTCAGAGGGTTCATACATCATTTCCTCCTCAGCTTATCATTCAGCCTCTTTCTTTCTCTCTCTCTCCTTATCCTTTTCATATTTTCATTTGAACAGTGACTCATCAAACAATCCAGAATGCAGCAGGTAGCAAGTAGAGGTCTGCTCATTATGTGCTTCATGATCATTTCTTGCCTGGCATATTCTTTGACCCTTAAGTTGGAAGTAACATGTTCGTTCAAAGCAATTGTTGATTTTCAGTGGAATGTATAGTGTTATATTCCAGAAGACAGAATTCTTTACCCTGGATCAATATTCTTCCCTTAGTATGACAGATGAAGTTTCCAACCCATACAAAACAAGTAAAACTGCAGAACAGTGTTCTGCCAAAGATTCAAACTGGATATTTCCAGCATACAAGACAAATGTTACATTTTGGGCCAGTGTGCTAGGTATGATACTCAATAATTTCATCCAGGTACAGAGTTAATCTTGAGATATGAACGTTGGTAGTGTGATACTCCTTGATAACTACTAAATTTAGTTTCATCACCCTCTTTATAAGCATGCAGAATAATACATTCATTCCACTGCTAATGAATAATAAATTTGTCTATTTCAACCACAATGCATTTTATTACTTTAAAAGGCTGTCAAGGAAGTGCCAGTAGTACAATGGCTTCAGAAAAAACACGAGTCAAATTACCAGTACTTCTGAACAAATCAAAATTTCTAATAAATTTTCCTTGTAATTTTATTAGCCATACTTCCCTCAGAACATTTACCCTAGCCTTTATACATATGCCATTTTACTAACATGCTTTATAAATACCTATTCAGTATAGAGGGGGTGGGTTTCGCCATGCACCGCGACTAATAGTCTATTGTACGTCCCCCTTTAATTTCTACTGTCGCCATACCCTACTGATACTGGTGCTCGCTATCGGCCAGCGAGGTCGGCCCTCTACTGGCAGTGGTACCCGATAATTCTCCCCTTTCTGCCAGTGAGGTCGGCCCTCTACTGGCATTGGTACCCGATAACTTCCCCATCTACCGGAGGCATTGGAAACTACTTGGGCGGGAAACATTTTGCTTAATTTGGCTGAGGTCTCCTAGAGACATGAGGATCTTTTACGTGCTGTAAATCTATGACACGGGACTCACAGCTTAAAGTCCCTCCTGGAGGACTTGTTCCCTGAATTTTTCTGCCCTTAAAAATCCATGACCTCCGCCGGGTTTGAACCCGCGTACCTTGAGTCATGAGGTGGGAACGTTACCCCTAAGACTATGGAGGCCGCTTTATACTTGATAGTCAACAGTTTATCCTTTTAGTTTAATATTACAAGTACATACTGCATTCCATTTTATGTTGACCATCCTTCTTTACATAATTATTTAAATAAGTATTCTGACATCTTATGGATACCAAATACAAAGCTATTATAGCCACTTACCTTATTAAACAAATATAGCAGCTGTAACAACCCTCAGCTCATTCTCCATCACACAACAGTACCCTATTTGCTTGAACACCTATTGTGTGTTCCTTCATTGTTTTTATATGGTTCAACCTTAACAGTATTGTCACTGTCACCATTATCTATGAGGATGAGTCAGTAAATATGTCAGAGATGGATATAAAATGTAAATCTGGAAAAAAACATTTATTTCTTGACATATCCTCCACCAATATAGACACACTTGACCCATTGCATTACCAGTGCACTGAAACCTGCAGCATAGCAGTCTTTTGGTTGTCATCTCAGCCACTTCTGTACCTCCGTTTCAACCTCTTCGTTATCAGCGAAACATTTGCCAGCTAGGTGGTTTTTAGAGGACCAAACAGATGAAGTCACTAGGGGCCAAGTCTGGGATTTAAGGAAGATATTCAAGATCCCACTGTAGTTCCTGAATACTCTCCTTGGTTGCTCAAGGTGTATGGTGTTTGGCATGGTGATCATGTAGTAGTACCCCTCTTGTTGGTTGGCCTGGATGTTTTCTATGAATTGCACCCCAAAGCTTCAACAGAACTTCACAGTCCAATGCAGAATTCGCATTTTCACGGTGCTTCTGAAAATGGGTTAACAGTACTCCCTGTGAATCCCAGAACACAGTAAGCATAATCCTTCCAGCTGATGGCATTTGAACAAGAAGGTAAACTGGGATGTTTCTACTGCACTGAAGCATGCTTTGATTTGGGTTTGTAGTGATGCACCCATGATTTGTCCCCAGTAACAGTCCTGTTAATTACATCTTCTCCTTCGTCTGCATACCATAAGAGATGTTGCGAGGACTGACCCATTCAATCCATTTCTCTCGATCCATCAGTTCTCTGGGCACCCACCATGTGCATACTTTCTGAAACTTCAAATGATCATGCATTATGCTGTATGCTAAACCATGGGAACACACTAGTTCAGTTGATACTCTATCGTTATCCTCTTGTCAGCTCGAATAAACTTTTCCATCAACTGCACAGTGGCTTCTGTTGCAATCTCAACAGAGTGACCTGCTCAGGCATCATCTGCAACTTTCTAATGTCCTTGAAAGAATTTCTTGACTCGGATATTAACTGCTTTAAGCGACAAGCATTTCCTACCATAAACAGGAAACGTTCCTTTATGAATGAATGTATGAGGGGTGGGCCATAATAATGATCTGATTAACCCTTTATTAATCCTACACTCAGAATGCAATTTCCTTACGAATATCCTTTGCAGTCATTATGACTTGGATATAGTGACATGTAGGAAAATTAAAAGACATACAGGTATACAGTCAACTCTCAATTATTTGGGATTGCTGGGTACAGATGTAATGAAAATACAGCACTTAAAAACCATATGCAGAAATCTGGAAAATATATCAGATTCCTTCAGTTTACACAAAGGAAGAATTTGCTGAAGGACTTGGAAGCTTTCATGATGATTGTTACATAGAGTGAGATTTTTTCTGGGTACATACTCAGGTTGAAGAGTTCAATGCTCCCTCTGTTCAGTCAAACCAACCCACGATGGGCAAATCTACTTCACAGAAGCTCATACATTTAGATAAAAAAATATCTTCATTCATGGAAATGTCAGAATGTCTTCAAATAATATATAGAGCTACAACCCAGGAAATCTATTATGTCAGATGACAGAAACTTATTACCAAGAGAAAATAATATTAAATACGTATTTTGTGGGACTGTCTGTCTGTACACATGCAAGACAGACAGAGAGAGAGAGAGAAGATGCCTTTTCACATGACATGCCTCCTGGACCAGGATATTCCATGCCTGAGAATTTCAAAATCTGCCATTATCTCAGACAAAGGCAATAATGAAAAAGGTAAAACGTGAAGTACTGATTTGAATATTGCGATGAAACAGTCATGAGGGAATGTTTGTGCCTAAAATATGTGGAGATGAAAGGGTTAATATAATCCTGATCAATAAAATATATAAAAAGAGAAATAATAAAATACAATATGGAAAGTCCACCTATTGGTTGTCCTACTCTCAATAAAAGTTTCACAAAGGAAGGAACATCTCAAGGGAAAACATTTTTCAATATTTTGGTGCCACTGTTAACACCCAGATAATAGAGACTTGACTGTATGTCAGTTGTTGTTGCATCATTCATTCCCCTCAAAAAGGCATCATGTTTATTAGGCATTGTGAGGATAAAAATGATGTGTAGACTGTCTTTTCTACAGATACATTATGAAATTGAAATCACCGAGAAATCATGTTAAACTGAACAAATTAATAATCTACCTTGTACTGCTCCAGAAACTCAAGAAATTATTTGTCATTCACAGCAAAGAAAAAGGCTAAAATGAGGCCTTCTGAAGTTACATATATACATCTTAAAATAACAGTTCAAGTAAAATAACATTACTTAATGTAATATATAGATTCTGTTTTAATTAATAAGCAGCGGTTAAAGAAACAAATATTAGAGTAACTGTTGCAGGATGTCACATAACTGGTTCAACTGGATGACAAAAAGGCTTCCAGGTATTAATATACAGAAGTCTTCAAATTTTTCTTTAAAACTAAAATTATTTGAAAATCTACATAAAAGCATATATATGTCATAAAATGTCACACACTTAAAGTTTCACTAATGTAACAAACTAATATTTTAATTTCTTCATAATTATCAGGACTGCACAAATTTTCTATACATCTACATAAGAGACACCTTCAAAAATAGGATTCAGAATAACAGAAAATATTTCAGGGTGAGTAATTTGCTATTTTATATTAACATAAGGGTAACTGACACATCAGCATAGAATATCAGCCAATACCTGCTATGCTTAGGGACAAGTGTACTGCTACTAGGATATGGAGAAAGGGATATAAAAGAAATATGGGAGACAGGAGGTATGATAAATGTATGGAAGATAAGAAAATGGAAGCAACGTCAAGGAGATCAAGAAAAAGGAATGACAACAGGACAGACAAATAAAAGATGTGAAATCAATAAGAAAGGACAGAAGAAGATAAAGATACAGCAGGGATAAAGGGAAGGAAAGAAGAAAGAAATTATTTTCCCCACCTGGTATTTGTGCAGGCCTGATAATCATATATTTAATCAAATGTAATAGTTTCATTCCTTGTTTACTTTTAGGCTTCTGTTACTGTAAAGCAATCAAAGACATGTAACAAACATTTCATCCACTGAAGAGTTTCAGTAATGTTTCTAATAAAGACTAAAGATCTAGAATCTAGAAATGATAGCACTTGCCACACAAACTTGCCCAGTTTTGAGATCTGGAGCCAGGCAAGGCTAGAAAAACTCAAAATCTATATCCAACTTGCTTTACACAGACAAGATATAGAAAACCTCACTTTAGAAAAGATATATATATTATATATCAAACATTTTCTGAACAAAAGTGAGAATGGCTGAACCAAAACGTATCTATACTAGAGACGAAATCGCGCAACTATCTCCGCGATACAGGGGAAAGCCTGAAAACTTTGACCCAACCAAGAAAAGACCACCAGGTCCCATTCTTAAAAAGGTAAAGGTAAATAAAAATAAGATAGGCCCAAAATCGCCCACGGTAGGGCAGGGGAGTGAGGTAAACACACCTCAAAAACCAACACCCCAGCGAAACGACAGCATTATTGCCGAGTCCATTTTTGGAGTCGACGTTTGCGTCATACCTATTGAACCTCGACAAAATTTCCAAACTAACTTGTCTAAGGTTGATGATCTGGCCATAGGAACTTATGCGTCATACGTTCCAGATGTAAAGCAACTGGACAGAAAACTAGCCAAAGAGGAACTGTCGTACTATGCTACGGGATTACTCTGGCTGAAGCTGATTGACGTAAAGGCCAAACAAGGTCGAACTGCCTTATCAAGCGAGGAAAAGGAGTTGAGGAAGGCAACAAACAATGTTGAATTTAATGTCCCTCAGCCAATTTTTACGATTTTATCGCAGATAGGCAATGTAACAGATAAGATGGGAAAAGAGACAGAACTTGATGTTCCACCTCTCCCAGTATCTGTTGCCCAGGGATTAGGAGGCTATCATGCCTCAAGAATTACTGAGCAGAACCATAACCTGTTTGAAGAAATCCCTTCACTGGGAGTAGCAGGTGACATGGTAATGATGCTCACTGCGGAAGCTCAGGAACCCGAGCTGAATGTACGTGTTGGACGCCCCGAACACACTGAGTTCACTGAGAATTTAGTGGGGGTCAACCAACCACTGGGCCGTCGCCCAGAAATCATTCAAAGACTAGCAGGACAAGGCATCACAACTGCTCTATTTCCTGAATATGTTGAGAACACGGGCTTCAATCTGCGTTATATGTTGTCAATATCTGACATCATTTCTCAATTTGAAGCATTCAGAATTGAAAAGGTCACCTTTTCAAAATTAACCATGTCCGGAGGCATATCACAAGTCATATTGACAAAGCCTCTAATGACAGAAGGACTGCAGCAAAACTTGCGAAGTACAATTGTACAAGCCATGTCTGCAGCAAATGAATCCATCGCAGAGATGGGTGCAAGTTTTATCTTCGGCTTCCAATTGCATAAGGAGTTCGGAGAAGGCGCCACCATGACAGAAAGATCGCGAAGGTGGAGCTGCACTGCATCTTCACCAGCAGGAGCGTGGACTATGCCACAAGGATGGGCAGAGAACAGAAATGTTTGCCGAAATCTTCCTGAAGGTATAGGAACTGAGCGCTTCAGAGCGATGTCAAAACGTCAAGACATTAGTCTACAAGACGTAGTTCGACGAATGATTAAAACTCAGTGTTAACAGAATTTGACCAAAACCGCTATATAAACCACTAGTTTGGAGCAGACCAAGCTAAAGAATCCGAGGCCACGGCGACTAGCTACGAGGGTACAGATTCAAAACAAAACAACATCTTTGATTGTTTTAACTTTAAAACATAATATTTTCAGTTTAAGGTCTTTCATTCTGGTCCGTCACGCTAACAAATTAACAATCAAGTTCCTTCCGTCAAATGTGACACTTTTATAAGTTTTCCACCTCGTCACCACCTGCCTTACATGTTTCGGCTCACCACGGAGCCATCATCAGAGGCATTTATAGTAGAAAAAGAAATCACCAACACACAAAACTTCACTTTGTTAAAAATAGCCACGTTCCAGTTAATTAAAATAATTACAATAGTTAAAATTGCCGAGAGTGTCGGTTCACTAAAGGTTTTCCACNGACTGGGCCAAGCGGGAAAGAATTCTAGGAATTTTAAGAATTCTTACTTCAAATAACGAAACATAATTTTTACAGAATTAACGACGAATTAAATAAGAAAGCTACCGTGGTGTGTGGAAAACCTTTAGTGAACCGACACTCTCGGCAATTTTAACTATTGTAATTATTTTAATTAACTGGAACGTGGCTATTTTTAACAAAGTGAAGTTTTGTGTGTTGGTGATTTCTTTTTCTACTATAAATGCCTCTGATGATGGCTCCGTGGTGAGCCGAAACATGTAAGGCAGGTGGTGACGAGGTGGAAAACTTATAAAAGTGTCACATTTGACGGAAGGAACTTGATTGTTAATAATATTTTCTTTATGTGTAATATATATTATAAAGTTAGAATAATTATTAAGAAAATAATTGTACATAGGGGGAAACAATTTTGACTTGTTCTGTATCCAAAGGTACTAACCTGCTTAGGATTTATATAATGTAAATAAATTCAGTTCAGTTCAATTCAATAGTAAGTTGTCATCTGGTACATTCTATGTAAAATATACAATCATTTATAACTTTGTTAACATTCACACAGTTTCACCTGGGTTACAACTCTTTATACTGTGTTTAACCCTGACCCGTCCCCATTCTGAAACCTTAGGCCCCCAGCCTATGCTCTATTATTTCAAATTTGAAGTCTATTTACATCACTTCAAATAAGCATGAATAGCTTCACTGATGCCTCCTTTACAATACAGAACAAACAGAACCTAGACATCTTTGGTTGTATTAGCACCGAAGTTAGTCAGTCATCCAAGTGATGGGAGTAGATGCTTGCAAACATTGTGGTCACTTTGAGAGGAAGTTGAAATTTTAGAGTGAGGTGCTCTTAGGTGCTGAAGCCAGGAAAGGGTTAAGCTTATCAGACAAACTCAGTAACTTCACAGGTAATCCAAATAAAGATAGAAAACAAAATAATGCATACACATCCAGTCATTGCACGCACTTTTGAACAAAGGCTTCCAGCGCCTTTTTTCTCCAGCGTTCCATACTACTACATTTCATAACACGTACAAACTTTCACCACATTAGAAGAGAGTTTAAAATTTCAAGCTTTAAGACTAGAAATGAAGTAGCCTTTTTTCATTTAATTAAACCAGTCAGCAACATTTGAAACATCCACAGCTTATGGAAGTGCTTTTAAGTAAGGTTTAATAATAAGACTTTGGTGCAAGGTTTTGCATATGTCAACAATGTACATAATATAACTATTTCACATAATATAGTTTTACGCCTTCTATACAATCTTATGGCTGTTATGGCAAGACGTACAATACATAGAAGAGGTCTTCCTGGTATCCAACCAGAATGGACCTTCCTTGCACAGATTTTAACACCATCACAAGTACAGGCTGTACATATTAACAAATGGTTAGTTTACATGTGTTTTGTAATATATGATGACAGCATACCAAATGTGCATAAGGTGATATGTTGTACATACTGCATAAAGTGTGGACAGTTTAGAGAATGAAAGGTACACAATTAGTGTTTGGCAGATCAGGTTAAGTTCACTTGGTTACACTGTATAGCAGCAATTCTTATCTCAGAATAAATTTGTATTAACAGTATAATGTAGTATCTCTAACTACACTGTACTCCTCTATAAAATTTCTTTCCACTTTTCCAAAGGAAAAGTGAATATAATACATATATACAAAATAATTGCATATAAAGCATTATAATGAAATAATTATAATGGATGAAAGACAAGATTCTAAATGAAATAAAAGATTAGGTAGCAATTCACATCTGCCATAGCTTTGTGATAATCTTCTGGCATTATATAATATATCTCAGTTTTCTACACACCACAGCCACGAAGCAAACTATATGCATTAAGGGTTAAACCAACTTCATTAGAGTAGTAGTGACATTTGCACTCAAGTCTGTAATCACAAAAAATTATTACATTTTTCATGACTACTTGTTTTTATCTTGTGAGGCTGTGCTCAAAAAATTCTGTTACTTGTATTAATTAATCATTTCATATTTACTGCAGGGACTACATGGCATCAAATGTAATGACAACAGTTAAATGACAAGTTTGGATGGATGTGAGAAAATGTTTTGTTTCCTGGTTTAAGATACTCCTCCTGAGATTTGCATTTTGGGCATCAGGAAACCATGAAAAAATATCTCACTCTACATATCTGGTCTTCAACCACGGATTTAAATATGGCACATACTAAACATGAAGTAGAAATGATACATACTGCAACACAAGTTTGAAGACAAAAATCTGACCTAAATTTCTGAAAACTAAGGAACAAAAACAAAAGGAATGGCAGGATGTGGATTAAAAAATTTGAAAATATACATAATGTCTGATTACATATAACACACTTGAAAGAATGGTCTTAGATGTCATGACTATGTCCTATAAGCATGATCAACTAAAAAAAAAAAACAAATACAATGACAAAATAATTAATTTAAAATTCTCAAAGAAGTTTAGGAAGCACGAGAGTACCGAAGTTACACAGTGATTGTTTGAGATGTGTGTGACCATTTGGCTCTGCCCCTTTTCTCTCACTGGTTAGCTTTTGGGCAATAAGGACAGGGCTCTATTGGACAACCAAATACACATACTATCCACATTTGCCAACTATTCCACATCAGAGTATAATTCAACAATAGCACAACTGGCAAAATAAGTACTTCATTGTGTTTAGTCACTATGAGGAATTTTATCTTGTGTAAAATATTTCGTATTTTTCTGCCAAGCTGTTGGTGTACCTAACTCCTTGTCATACTCTGTATAAGCACCATGCCATGTAGGCCTACAATATCATGTAGTGTAACTCCACACACAATGAAGACCTCAGGCACTAGATGCACATGAGCGGTCAGCTGTATGCCCCAGCTATCCTCCTATCCAAAGGACACCCACATTACCCCCTCCCACTGTCCAGGAGATAGTAAGATTAATGGATCTTAGAAGAGTTTTGATGAGATAGTAAACAGACCATTCTGACAAGCCTAGTACTAAATTCAAGGCATGTAATCCAAATTTATTTCCTGCGTGATTTTAAGTGAAACCATTTCTACAATTACACTCTGCATTTCAAGCGGTATATGCCGCTAGAAAAGCATTTTGATATTCCCAAAGTGCCCACACTTTGAGGGCCTACAACATAGCAAAATGCACTTGTTATGAACTCCGCATCACACAATGTTTGCTTTGGCAGCTGTCCCACTCATCATGACCTTCGAGACGAAGTTGACAATGGCTGAAGCTGGCTGCTCTGGTTCAAGCTCGGCAAAGATGTGACACTGGTTGTCTGTTTTACTTGCCGGCTTCCTTGCCACGAATCCAAAGCAACGGCTGGAATAAGGAGTTATTTCCAAGTTCATTTGTCAGATGTAGAATGAGGGTATTCAGGACTAAGTACTAGATTAAGTAAAATATCTGGTAACAAAAATGACATAGTAGGAACATTTAACAGGTTACATTTAAAATATTTGATAAAGAAAATTATATGACATGCACAGCTAACAAGTTAGACTTCATACATGAGGAGAGAGTTGAACTAATCGGGCATTAATACGTGATTCTGAACTAATAACATAATGCAAATGTTAACTGCTGTGACCATGGCCCTGCTGTATGGCAGTGTTACTAGTTGCTCGGTGGTATGTCCAAGAAGCCTACAGGAATTACATTTGTAAATGGAAAACAACATGGAAATATACCATTCTCTAGTTCTTATAATAAACACGTGAAAAAATGCATACAATAACAAGTGTACCAGGTGCTGTGACACCTCTCACATTACATACATACCAAAAGTGCACAAAAGAACTGATGAAAAATTGAATATAATAACACATACCACCAAAAAAGAATTGTTACTCCCTGTGCCTTTGTATAAGGGAAACATCAATCAGACCAAGTTATACAAAAACTTAATAACTGTCATCCAAATGGGACAGTTTTTGGTAGATTTACGGAAACCTTAAATATGCGGTTTTTAACAGCAAAAAGTTCTTGAATATTTTTCTAGTGACCCCTTTTTGAGGTTTTTAACAGCAAAAAGTTCTTGAATATTTTTCTAGTGACCCCTTTTTGAGGAAACAGGTATCCTTTACTGTCCAGTCATCAACTCAGTTTTCATAAAAAAAAAGTATAACCTCCTCCTTTGTTTCCAACAGTATAACAGTGCACTGTGTTTTGCATGTGATGAGAGTATTCTCTGTACCATGACAAAAGTGCTGTAGTAATGACTCGTTGCTCTAGATCAACCACTCACTTTGAACTGATAGGCATTCCTGTTTCATCACTCTTCTGACTCCAGCGGTGATCATCTGGGTCCAGTCCACAGTATGAAATTGTGGCCACAGGGTAATGCCTGCGGAAGAATAACTGGCGCTTGTTGTCAGTGAGTGTGATGCCCTGACCTGACACCTTGAAGTGAACCACTGTTGCTGTTGGCAATGGTCTTGTTGAGAACATGTGGTGGACTGCCTTCTTTATTGCTTGAGGGCCTGTTAACGATTCTGTGTCCAGAGTGTAGAGGTACAGAACATTGCAAGCTGAAACACAAAGACCCAAAGCAAGCTGCAACATTGCTTGTAACAGAATGTCAATATGACAAGACTTACAGCATAATGACTGTTGGCTTGGGTGAGCAATGATAATATGAAGTTGCTCAAGGGTGCACACTTTTATTTACAAAAATAAATACTTCTAGGAAGAACCTGCAGTACTTCCTGTCTTTCAGATCCTTTAATTTATACAATGTGGCCAGTGAGAATGGTAGTCAACAATTGTGGAATTCAGTAATCAATTCCTGTGTATAATCTCCACTAGTATGGACTCTAACTTCATTAAGCATGCAATATACAAACTCAAAACATAAGCACCATCACTATATTTGTAATGTTAACATAATGTGTGGGGCATGTGGCAGTATAGTTAGTTGAGGTACTATGCTACAAGCCAGTAGGTCGCAGGTCCGATACCCAATGAGATCATTGGATTTTTTCAATTTACCTAATCCATCCAGACACACTATGGCCGTGGGGCCAACTCAGGCTCTAAAAGAAATGAGAAACAGGAATCTTCCTGTGGGGTAAAGGGCAGCTGGTGCATAAGGCTGACAACCACACCGCCATCTGTGAGCAGACTGTCCAGAAAATGTGGGAGCCTTGACATCTCACAAACTTATGGGCCTCCACAGCCTGTTACAGGAATAGCTTTACCTTTTAACATAATGTGACGTGTAATGCCGCTAAGGTTACGTACATGTAGATATAGTTTTGGGGTAAAATTGGAATAATAGTAGCTAGACTATAAGAGTAAGAAGTAGCCGTGATGAAACGAACCAGGAAGCTTAGGTCTACAAAGAATTGTAACAGGGAATGCCTGAGTCATTAGAATGCTAACCCGGCAGTGTAATAGCGCTGACATTGAGGAACGAGCTATATGAAGTGGGTCATAAACACTATGGCAGGAGGAAAACGCTGAGTCTGAGGAGGCGGTAGACCCGAAAGAGTCAACCCCTTCTCGATGGGCAACCAATGAGGGAGGCCAAAATCACGTCAGAATGGGCAGGCAACCTACCCGGAACTCAAAGAATCAGCAAAGAGAGGTTATATAAACCCTAGAAGACTTAATCAAAAAACCTTTTGCCTTTAGACTTTTGATTGATATTAAGTAACTTAGAGTTCAGGGGAGGCTATCGCCGAGAGAGCGATGGCCGTGAGTGTGCGCTGGTGGCTGATGGCGAGCATCTATTTCCTCATCTCAAGTAAGTGAAACCAACTTCATATAGCCATGAACATTAAGTGTAACAGTGATAATTGTAAAGTGTAAAACCACAGGGAAAGATAGTCTAACTAGATTGACTAGGTTCATTCGAGATACCGCAGAGTAGAATACCCGCCAGTAGGGTGACAGGAGGTAGAACCAATGATGACTGCAGGTTCATTATCCAGTGTAGTACAACCGACGAACGTCGGTAAGAGTGCATATAGATGTATATAGTGACATAGAGAAATAGAATAGAATAGACATGCGTGTGAGTTTACTTTAACCTAGCAATTCCTTAAGTGTTACCCTCTTCCTTGACGACTCCAGGACCTCCCAACACTCCGGCGAATTACGAGTTAAGACAGGACAGTGACGCAAGCTATGTTTACTAGA